>NC_132921.1:4560000-4782500 GCF_047675955.1 Chlorocebus sabaeus
CCATGTGGCTGGGGAGGCCTTGCAATCATGGTGGAAGGTGAAAGGCATGTCTTACATGGTGTCAGACAACAGAAGAGAGCCTGTGCAAGGAAATTTCCATTTCTAAAACCATCAGCTCTCATGAGATTTATTCACTATCATGAGAACAGCATGGGAAATACCTGCTTCTGTGATTCAATTACCTCCTACCAGGTGCCTCTCACACATGTGGGAATTCAAGAGGAGATTTGGGTGAGGACACAGCCAAACCACATCATTGCACCCCTGGTGCCTCCAAAATCTCATGTCCTCACATTTCAAAACCAGTCATGCCTTCCCAACAGTCCCCCAAAGTCTTAACTCATTTCAGCATTAACTTAAAAGTTCACAGTCCAAAGTCTCATCCAAGACAAGGCAAGTCCCTTCCTCCTGTGACCTGTAAAATCAAAAGCAAGTTAGTTACTTTCTAGATACAATGGGGGTACAGGCATTGGGTAAATACAGCCATTCCAAATGGGAGAAATTGGCCAATACAAAGGGGCTACAGGCCCCATGTAAGTCCAAAATCCAGTGAGGCAGTTAAATCTTAGAGCTCTAAAATGATCTCCTTTGACTCCATGTCTCACATCCAGGTTACACTGATACAAGAGGTGGATTTCAATGGTCTTGCATAGCTCTGACCCTGTGGCTTTTCATGGGCTGGGGTTGAGTGTCTGCAACTTTTCCAGGGAGATGGAGCAAACTGTTGGTGGATCTACCATTCTGGGCTCTGGAGGACAGTCTTCTCACAGCTCCACTAGGCAGTACCCCATTAGGGAGTCTGTGGGGGGCTCCAACCCCCATTTCCCTTCCACACTACCCTAGCAGAGGTTCTCTATGAGGGCCCTGACCCTGCAGCAAACTTCTTTCTGGACATCCAGGTGTTTCCATACATCTTCTGAAATCTAGGTGGAGGTTCCCAACCTCAGTTCTTGACTTCTGTGCATTTGCCAGCTCAACACCATGTGGAAGCTGCCAAAGCTTGAGGCTTGCACCTTCTGAAGCCATGGCCTGAGCTCTACAATGGCCCCCTTTTAGCAATGGCTGGAGTGGCTAGGACAGATGGCACAAAGTCTCTAGGCTGCTCACAGCACAGGGACCCTAGGCTCGGCCCACAAAACCACATTTTCCTCCTAGGCCTCCTGGTCTGTGATGGGAGGGGATGCTGTGCAGACCTCTGACATTCCCTGGAGACATTTTCCCCATTGTCTTGGGGAATAGCATTTGGTTCCTCGTTATTTATGCAAATTTTTGCAGCGGGCTTGGATTTCTCCTCAGAAAATGGGATTTTCTTTTCTATTGCATTGTCAAGCTGCAAATTTTCCAAACTTTTATGCTCTACTTTCCTTATGAAAATGAATGACTTTAACAGCACCCAAGTCACCTCTTGAATATTTTGCTGCTTATAAATTTATTCTGCCAGATTCCTTAAATCTTCTCTCTCAAGTTCAAAGTACCACAAATCTCTAGAGCAGGAGAAAAATGCCACCAGTCTTTTGTTAAAACATAACAAGAGTCACCTTTGCTCCAGTTCCCAACAAGTTCCTCATCTTTGTCTAAGACCACCTCAGCCTGTATTTCATTGTCCATGTCATTTTGGTCAAAGCCATTCAACAAGTCTCTAGAAAGTTCCAAACTTTCCCACATTTCCCTGTCTTCTTCTGAGCCCTCCAAAATGTTCCAACCTCTGCCAGATACCCAGTTCCAAAGTTGCTTCCACATTTTCAGGTATCTTTTCAGCAGTGCCCCACTCTAATGGTACCTATTTATTGTATTAGTCCATTTTCATGTTGCTGATAAGGACATACCTGAGACTGGGAAGAAAAGGAGGTTTTAATGGACTTACAGTTCCACGTGGCTGGGGAGGCCTCACAATCATGACAGGAGGTGAAGGGCACATTTTACATGGGAGCTGACAAGAGCAAAGAGCTTGTGCAGGGAAACTCCCATTTTTAAAACCACCAGATCTCATGAGACTTATTCACAGCACGGGAAAAACCTATTCCCATGATTCAATTATCTCCCACCAGGTCCCTCCAACAACAGGTGGGAATTTGAGATGAGATTTGGGTGAGGACACAGTCAAACTATATCAGTCGGTGATGTGTAACATGGCTTATAAGGATCACCGTCCTGTCTACGGCAGCCATGGTACCCACCTCGTTCCAAGTCTTCTTCTCTATAATTTAACCCTCATTTATGACTTCAACTATTGTGAGACCTCAAGCAAAATCTCATAAAAGAAGTATGGGTCTCAATACTTTCCTCAAAGGGAGTGTTAAGTTCTAAGTTCTACTCACTATCTGTTGCTACAGAACAAAGAACCTCAAATTTAGCAGCTTACAAGGACATCCATTTACTAACTCACCGTTCTGTAGGTTGAAAATCCAGGTAGACTTATCTGCGTTCTCTGCTTAGGGTCTCACAAGTCCAAGTTAAGGTGCCAGCTGGGCTGGCCTCTTATTTGGAGACTCTGAGGGAGATGCTGCTTCCAAGTTCATCCAGGTGGTTGGAAGGATCCAGGTCCTTGCTGCTGTGGGACTGTGGTCTCATTTCTTTGGTGGTTGACCAAGGCCACCCTCTGCTGCTGCAGACCGCCACATTTCTTTACTCAAGGACACCCGCGTGTGTTGCTTCCTTCTCATGCTTTCAATCCCGTCAGCCTCTACTTCCACCTCCAGCTGAATAAACTCCACTGTGAAAGGGCTCACCTTTTATGGCATGGATCAGGCCGACCCGGATCTTCTGCACATCCACCCTTCACAGCAGTGCACACAGCAGTGCATCCTTGAATAACCAGGGATCGGGGCCTTTGGGACCATCTTTAAAATTCTTACTGCCACTTACGCTAACTGTCCTATATCTTGACTTCATAATAACAATAGTTAGTACTTACACAGTGCTTACAGTGAGCCAGGCACCATTCACAGGAACCCCATGAAGTGAGCCCTATGTTTCTCAATTGATTAATGAGGAAACTGATGCACAGTGGAGTCCGATTTTTGGCTCAGATCAGACAGCATCATGTTGTGGAACAGTCTGGCTCCGCCTCTGTCTTCCTGCCCACACCACACTGGGTTCCTCTCCACTGAGCTCTGGGCACAGCTTGTGCACTGAGACCGGAGGAATCGACCTTAGCTTTTCTCTACACGATACTCTCTCTAAACCCACCTTCTGTCTGGATGGGGCCATGGGACAATCAAGATGCAGAAAGGCGTTAGCAGGTGATTGGATCGTTTCATTCTAATTGGTAGAAAGTGGTGGAAATAGAACAGACTCGATACATAAAGGGTAGGTTTGTCTTCTTGCTTTTTAAATTTTAATTTAATTAGTTTATTTATTTTGAGATGGAGTCTTACTCACCCTATCACCCAGGCTGGAGTGCAGTGTCATAATCTTGGCTCACTGCAACCTCCACCTCCCAGGTTCAAGCAATTTTCCTGCCTCAGCCTCCTGAGCAGCTGGGATTAAAGGCGTGTGCCACCACGCCTGTCTAATTTTTGTATTTTTTAGTAGCGCACCATGTTGGCCAGGCTGATCTCAAACTCCTGACCGCAAGTGATCCACCCACTTCACCCAGCCAAGAACTTCTTGCTTTTTTAAAATATGAGAACAATTAAAATAGTACAATCAATGGAAAGATGATGGATAGATGACAGACAGACACACAAAGATAGATGAGAGTTACTGAACAATTCTTCTCTTGTATTTTTCTGAGTCACTCTGAAAATGGAGAAGAGTCGGTGCCAGGGAAGCACCGGGACAAGAGCCTATGAGCATGTACCCTTTGGCCTTGTGTTTGCTGGAGTCTGTGAGACCCATAGCAAATCCTAGTGGGAATTAACTCATACGAATGCCGTGATGCTTTCCAGAAAGCAATGCCTCAGCCCACGAAGCTGATGAAACAAGAAAGGATCACCTTTTCTCTCAGGCTCCTCTACTGGTTAAAAATAGAAGTGATGTCAGGAGGCCAGGAAGGAACGCTGAGGAGAGAGCCCAGCGTTTTTTGGTTTTGGTTTTGTTTTTTTCTTGGACACTCAAACCCGTGATACCAGGCTAAGCAAACCAATAATCAAAACACATGTGGACATGAGGCATCTTGAAGGGAAACACGGGCTCTCAGGCCCTGCTTTGGCTGGATTCCGCTCTTCCATGAACTGTGCTGCTGTTACTGTTAAGCTGGTATAGCTATAACCCTCCTTAAATAGCGTCCTGGAGGCGTCCTGAGTCCACAGGATGCTGAAGGTGCAGTGCTGTCACGCATCTGTGTGTTTAGGACGTTCACACAATGAGTCATTTATGAAAAGCCAGTAGATTTGTGAACAAAGAAAGTTCTAATTAAATCTTCACTTTGCTGCTCTGTAGCTGATGGTCAATGGACACTCCTATTTTTAATCTCATCTATTTTTTACTAGGCTTTTGTTGCTTTTATTTGCATTTAACTGAACCCAGAAACTTGACAGTTTGTGACTTAATAAAATAGACTTGGAAACAAGACTTAAATCCATTTCTCTCTCTCTCCTTAAATTCTAGGACACTCGAAAATGTGCTTATAAAAATGATCGTTTGGCTTGGTATTTTGGTCCGTTCCTAGTAAAAAAAAAAAAGTGAATTAATCTTAATAATTGCAAAGAAATCATATATGGAGCAGTCCTCGGAAGAGCAATTACTCAAGGACAGTGGTTTTCATTAAAAAGTTAACATTTATCTTATTATAGTAATTACCTTATCGCAGTAAATTGGTGATATTTTCCTACTCCTTCAGTGAGATAGCATAGTAAGATAGGTTCACTGCAGTAAGATGCTTTGGAACTTATTAACAAGAATCCTGTGAATTTTTTAAAATTTGATTTTAAAAAGGCAAAAACACACTTTACTTTCTCTGTGTGTAACAACGTTAAGTTATAAAACTGTCATCAGACATTACCTATCTGTCTTCTAAATGACTATCCTTTGAGATATGACCATACCACTGGTATTTGTTATCAGGTAAAGTATTTTCTGGTTTTGACTTCTTCCTTTAGGAAAGAAGTATCACCTGAAGTGAAAGACTTTGTGCCCATCTGCAAAGGCTCAGTGAATTCTAAGATATCTCAGAAATTGCCAAACTCAATGTTACTTATTTTCATGACAAGGCATCGGAAACACAAAGATGTTAATGCACTTACTTAAAATTCCGTGGTGAGATCATGGTGAAGTGAAGAGTGGAATCTGTGTCTCTTGGCTGTTCGTGTTCTTTCAGTGTGTCCATTACTAGTGTGTGTGTGTGTAAAACACCTTTATGTTTGTGGCTAAGATAACCACATGAGTGCTGGAAGGGCTTTGATTTCCCGTCTCAAATCATCCAGAAGAAACCACAGGGCATTTTAACTGGCTCTCCTTGTCTCATTCGCTCTGTGACAAATTTGTACAAAGGTTGTTTGCCCCTGACTGGTCCAGCCCGTCTGCGTCCCTGGTCCTGAAGCTGCATACGCTGGGTTGCCTGTGAATCTGTCTCACCATGAAAAGCCTTCCCGTGTGTGCTCACCTCCACGCCAGTGACTCAGCTAGAACCTTTTTACCTCATCATTGGAGGTGCAGATTTGCCACTTAATAACAAGTCTACTTCCTAGTTGATGCTGGTAAGATGTTCGAGAAACCGTCAGTGAAGACTGGAAGGTGTCACCAAATTCCAAGTCATGCGCCTATGCGGCGCTGGGTAGATAAAGCAGACTGTCTCTGAGCAACACCATTCTAGCATCAGTGCTGAGTCCTCCTTGTAGGATCCATCTCCAGAGGAGCGATCCATCTCAGTTCCTTCATGACGCTATTCCAGCAAGATGAAACTCCATGCATTTCCTCAGGTGGGTAATACCAGCATCGATGACACAAATGTCTTCTCTCCATTAGGCCAAGGTGGTCCACTGGTCTGCTTGCTCAGAAACTCCTCCTGGGGATGTAGAAAGTCATCTTGCCAGGCACATGTTCTCATCAGGCTCCTTAACTGCTTTAAGAGGATCCTAATTCTCCTCCCAGTGAGGCTGACTAGTAAAGCATGTGACTGTGCCCTTATCGGCCACACAGAGTAATCACATATTAGGTATTGCCCAAGAAGCATGACTTCAAACTCGTTGCTGCTATGGGCTCACCAAGAGCCTGGTCTGAAAGACAGGCCGTCCAAACTTTTTGGTACTTTAAAATCTACTTCTGGATTAATTGGACCAGCAGGGACCCACATACCCAGACCTCATTTTTTCTGCCCCTGTAGAATTGCTTTAAAAGAATGACATGTTGATGTTTTGTCTTCAGCTAGCCCTCATCACAGGATGAGACTCGGTGCATTTCCTTAGGCAGGTAATAGCAGCACCTGTGACGCATGTGTCTTCTTGCCGTTAGGCCAAGGTGGTCCATCTGCTCTACCTGCTAGGATGCTCCTCATGGGGATGTAGAAAGCCGTCTTCCCAGAAAGAACGTTCTAAGAAATGTGTCCCATGAACACATTGTAAGGTGTAATGTTAGGAAGCGACTGCGGCTCATACTGCACAGTGTCTTTTTTCTGTACATGCATGAAAAGCAGTTCTCACTCATTGTAGTAGCAGAGATGATTATGCTTCTCACAAGCAAAGATTTCTTTTTCAAAAAACACAACGAGTTACGTACGTGGTGACATTCCTTTCTCTGGATTGGCAGCTGCTGCGCCCATGGCCGTATTTGTAGCCAACCCTGAAAGGCGCAGACATCGGGCAGGACGCGGCACCTTATGTTACTAACCTCACTTACCTTCATTTTTCTTTCCTAGAATTTTCTCACCCACTTATCTTCTGTCACTTTGTTGCATTGTTTATATTTTTGTAGGTTGGCTTAGATTCCTTTTGGAAGAAGGCAAATAAAAGAGGAAATAAAGATGCCACAGATAAATTCCTGCCAATGTGTTGCATATATAGGACACTTAATGCTGGGGGAGAAAACTGCTTAATAAGCCCCCTAGACATGTAGAAATATAGAACTTGAAGTGCGGCTAATTGCCACTCCTAGTGACAGTTTACATCTGGATGAGACTGGGCGGTGATGACAAGCAGGACTAATACACTGTGTTTCATATCACCGGAAACCTGCCAGCCGGGAAGGCCCTTCAGGTTGACTTACATGTGGCATATCTAGTTTGTGTTTTCAACGAGCCAACAAACATCAACTAACTCTTTAGGCTCTGAAAAATTTTAGCATATGATGGTCATGGGGGAGTTTGTCTGAAAGTACTGATATCCTTGTTCTTTCACCTTACAATGAGGGTGAGTTGGGAGAAACCATCCCCTTGCTTTTAATCCAAAGCAGAACTTCAGTGCTCTGTCTGTAAGCAATAACCGGGCAAACACAGAAACAAAAGTAATACTGTCTCCTTCATCTTCAGTCGGGCCAGGAATTCACGTGGATGTGGGCAGCTGAATTCAGCCGTCCTATAGAACCCTGTGCATCCTCATGCCAGTAGCCCAAGCGCCCCACCTCGTATGAGCAAGAATCAAGAAAGGACAAAGAACTCAGTTTCTTTCACAGAATTCCTCTCAGCATTAGCCTCGGCAGTGTGCCTTCATGATCTTCTTGTGTGTACCGTTATTCTTTTCTTCTCTTCTTTTCTTCCCTTCCCTTCCCTTCCCTTCCCTTCCCTTCCCTTCCCTTCCCTTCCCTTCCCTTCCCTTCCCTTCCCTCCCCTCCCCTCCCCTCCCCTCCCCTCCCCTCCCCTCCCCTCCCCTCCCCTCCTCTCCTCTCCTCTCCTCTCTCTCTCTTTCTTTCAACGGAGTCTTGCACTGTCGCCCAGGCTGGAGTGCAGTGGCGTGATCTTGGCTCACTGCGACCTCCACCTCCTGGGTTCAAGCGATTCTCCTGCCTCAGCTTCCCGAGTAGCTGGGATTACAGGTGCTCGCCACCATGCCCAGCTAATTTTTTGTATTTTTAGTAGGGACAGGGTTTCAATATGTTGGCCAGGTTGGTCTTGAATTCCTGACCTTGTGATCTGCCTGCCTCGGCTCCCAAAGTGCTGGGATTACAGGCGTGAGCCACCGCGTCCGACCATGCCGTTATTATTTTCACATGTGCAGTATGGTCTGTCTTCTAAGCACCATATAGAAATAAGAATAAGGCACAGGCTTTGCCTGGCTTATTCACGGACTAAATTTGATAGACAGATAAAATCCAAAGGTGAGTAAATTATGAAAATATACTTCACCGTATTTGCCAACTGAGAAGTTGCGTTGGGGAGTAATGCTATTTTAAATTTTCAATAACGCAGAGAGGAAGAGGCAGACACTGTTTTCACATCAAGATTCACTTTCCTGAGGGGCAGCGTTCAAAGAGAAATGTAAGACTTGCGGGCAGTGAGAGGAGCATGCAGGGCAGAGTGCCTTCTGCAAAACCAGAGTTCAGTGTGCAACGAGATGATGCTTCAAACGGGGGGGCTGGCCATGTTTCTCACCTCTTCCATTTGCATGTTCCTCTCTTTCGTTTATCAGCTTGTAGACGTTTCAGTATGCCTCTGTACCCCAGAAAGGGGAACACCACAAAAGGAGAAGGCAAGGAAAACCAAACTCAAGTTCAAGGCTGACCTGTCTTTGAGAGCCTCTTTTCCCCTCGGACTCAGTGAGGAAATATAAATCCGGAGGCCTGGTGAACATAACTCCCTAACTCACTCACAGTTGGAAAAACCACTGTTTTCTTCCTTCCCTGATGGGGCGGTGGGAAGTTTCAGGAAGGTTGCGGCTAAGATGAGGGGCTGACAGGCGAGCGGGTCAGCACTGGAAGGTCGACTGCGAAAAGAGTTGGTTAATACTTCTCACCCGGGCACCCTCTTTTTGGTTGCTCAGACCTTCCTCCTCCACATATATTAGGGAAGACGGAACAATACAGGGTCCAGGAAAGTTCTTACCACTCCAAGTTTAATCATTAAAAAAATAACTCAATCTATTTTAACTACTACCATTATTATTAACTTAGTTTTACCTTTGGCATTCTGGCCCTTGGAGCAATTAAGAAGCTATAATAAAGGTAGAATAAAGTATTTGAATTTGTTGAGACTTCATTGACTCACACTTTTCCTGTCTGTCAAAGCAGCAGCGAATCTGAATGGCAACCTGACAGCTATTTTTCAAGCCCTAGATTCTCACACTTCCACCAACCTTGGGCCTAGGAGATGCTGGAAACTTGGAAGGTGGAACACACTGCTCCGTGGTGCTTCTCGCACTGTAAATAAGTGAGAGAAAGATCTATGTCAATTGTAGATCTATGTCAACTGCACATATTCAAGACACACAAATTGATATAAGCTTCAGAACAAGAGATGCAATAAAATGAGCCCTATTTTAAAGAATTGAGACAGGGCAAGTAAAGCTTTGAAAAGCATTTCCAAATAAAACTCATGACTAAAGCTCAGTGCCATCAGATACGTCATTGTCTTACTTCTGGTAAGTATGGGGGAAATTTTCCAGGCTGGTAGAAGTTTAAAACCACTCTACAAGATTGATGGATTACTCTCTAACTCACATTCCTTTCCAAGCAAGGAAAGAACTATTTTTAAAAACCCACCTGACCTAGAATCTGTTTCTATTAAATGCCAATGCTCCCATATTACCACTGAGATCTTAATAGACATGATGGGACATTATATTTTGTCATGCAGGCCACTGAAAACTGTTTTTCTTATTTCTTTTGTGTTAGGAAAGAAACATTTCTAAAGAAATGCAGTGTTCTCTCTACAGCATCCATTACAAACAGTCTCTCAGACCTTTCAAGATCTTTCTATCTCTTCTGTTTCTTTAACTACTTTGTTCTTTCTGATACAATCTATTTGACTCTCAACATTTCAGTTTACAAAGAAACATGAATCACCAGGGGGACAGGAGAATCAAAATAACTTTTTTTCATTCCTTACATGCCTATCAAGATTGCTTTAGAGAAAGTGTAGCCATGGGATATGGCTGCAACATGGAAAACAAGTTAAGAGTGATGATTTATTTTTCAAAAACTGGGTGATTTATTTGAGCATTTTCTGTTTTCATATCTTTTTTCATCTGCTAAATAATATTATCCTCAAAATATAGTGTATGTGAAAAATACACCACATTACTATCCTAATATAGCTCATCAATAAAGGAAAAGTGTATTCCGCAAATTGTAATGTTTGGAATAGATGATAGAATTAATGCTGATCCTGTGGAAATGATGTTTAGAAATAGTCAATGCCAGCATTGAGAATCAGTGTTCAAAGTCTGAATTTGGTGTCCTTCCTTCTCTTCTTTCTATGGCGACCCCCCTGCCGTGTCTTCACACTTGTGTCTCTCCTTTTCTTGTAAAGACATCATTCATATTGGAGTTGGGCCCACTGGAACCCAGTGTGATCTCATTTTAATTTGATTACATCTGCAAAGACCGTATTGCCAAATAAAGTCATGTTCACATGTTCCAGATGAGCGTGAATGTGGGGGACATTATTCAACCCCCTGTAGTTTGCCTTTAACCCTGTCCTTCAAATGCTGACCTCCTCTCCTGCACAAACTCTCCTGCTTTCTGGAATTTCCCCCTACTGTAAACTTTTGAGGCCCGTGCTGCTCAGGAGATCAACTTTTCAGATTGTTCCTTCCTGTTCTGTTCCTGAATATGCTTGCACTCTCAGGGAGCTAAGAGTAGAAGGATCCATGGGAAGGCTGAGACCGCCACCATGACATGCGCATGTTTGGAGAGACCGCCTCACACTGGGATGCACTAACGCAGTGCACTTCTTTCTCAGTGGTGGAATTTTCCACAGCTGGGGCTGTAGGAGGACTTGCTTTGTGGTTTAAGAGCTTCCTATAGCCCTTGTAAACCTATGGCGGATCTTTCCAAACTTAAAGATTTTTTGTTGTTGTTGTTCTGGAGAGCTATGAAGATACTAGGAAATGTTTGAAAAAAGAATGAGCTAAATTAGGAAGACAGGAAGACAAAGAGAGAAAATGTCAACGCTTCATTTAAGGAAGGTTAGTACAGTTCGCTCTACAATTTTACTATACAATTAAGGTTGTACCTAATATATTGGAATATTTAGCCAACTAAAGATCAGATAAGAAATAGAAAAATACTTGTCAATTATAATTCAAATCATTTTCCTCCTGTGACTAAGCTATAGATTAGTAGTTAGGCATCTTTGTAAATACAGGGTGTCTCAAAACTATTATCTTAATTTTTCTTCCTTTTTGCTATCTACAGGTAGCATAAACTCAGTCTTCTTAAGAGTGAGTGGTACCGCTAAAATTAATCTTTCCTTAGATGGGAAGGAAAAATAGTAACTTCAGTAAGCATTTATCAGTTAGCATTTACTAGCACAACAGCCCTGTAAAGTGTGTACGACTATCATGCTCATTCTTTTTTACGGAAAGCTGAGGTCTACAGAGAATAAGTTACTTGTTCAGGGGTTCCCTAATAAGACACAGACCTGGGTGACGGCTCCTATGTCCCTGCTCACAGGTTGCACGGTCTGAAGCCTGGATATGCCTTCTCTTTCCTTGACACTGTGCAACTGAGAATTGACTCAGTTGCACAGTACACACATGCAAAGAAACTCAGGAAAAACCTGTGCAAATTCAAGGAGGGTTAAAAGACTTGCCTAGTGTCCCATCCGGTGGGACTAGAAGCCAGGTGTTCTGATTGAAAGCACAATCCCTTATTTACCACATTTGAAAAAAATACTCATATTCACTTTCAGTGTTTTTGTGTTGGCCCACCCGAAATGTCTAGATCCATGACACACAAAATAATGTAGTGGGCAGAAAACATGATGGCTTTCAAAATACCCAGACATTTAACAAACTAAGGAAAAGACAGGCTATGGCAAATTTCACATAAATAGGTTCTACTAATACTTCCATATTTTTAGTAATTTATCCTTTCAAAATTAGATTTTCTGCTTTCTGGAAACCTTGGTGAATTGTCATCATATGACCTACTTAGCGAACTGATATTCACTCAATATGATGTTTCATGGAAGGTTACCATATAGATAATGAATGTGAACAAATTAAAATATAATAAATTAAAATCAAAGTATTTGATAATACAGAAGCCATCTTAGGAGGCTTCAGTATCTCACAGATGATAGGCGATGGCGGGATATTTTGAAACAGTATCTCTCTCCCCAGTATTTAAAGTTCTCACTTTGTCTTCCCTTTCTCCACCAGCGAGGCTGTTCTCTGAGTATTGATTTAGTTGGGGTGAAAGACCCCAGAGTCTCAAATGCCTAGGCTTTTAGCGGGACGAAGAAAGGAGGATTGCAACTAAGACAAAAGGTTTGGAGCTTGATGTCTGTTCAAACAAAAATGGGTAGCATTTGTCTAATGCTGCTTGCCAAGATGCTTTGCAGGGATCATCTCCTTTAATGCTCACAGTAACCTTCAGGTGTAAATATTATCGTTTTCCCCATTTTTAACCACAAGGTGACGGAGGCAGAGGGAGCGGCAGTCACTTGCCCAAGGCCGCTTGTCTGCCACAAGGACCTGGCAGCCCAGCCAGTCGATCTCTGCTGGCAGTGCCGCATTCAGCCCTTTGAACATCTCACCTTGACCATCACATTAAGCATCGAGGTCTCCCCCTACACCAGCCCCTGTCTCTCCATTGCTTCCTCCATGCTGCTAAACACTTACATTTCTACAACTTATAAAATGACCATGCTCAGTGATGTCTTAAAACTCTTCTAGGAGCCTGTGAACAGCTCCCAGATGACCTCCAGATCCTCTGCCAAGCACACAGGCCCTTCCTGGTCTGTTTAACCCAACTCTCCCTGCAACACGGTGGCCAGTTTTCACACAGTAGCCACCTTCTCTTCACCCACAGTGGTGGCTGTGAAATGTGTCAACCCGCCCAGGCTCAGCGGTGTAGCCGCACTCCCTTTCTTCTGCGTTTCCCACAGGGTGGGAGCAGGGGTGGGGAGGGAGGCCGCTGCAGGCTGCTGTTCAGCTGCGGATCTTCCTGCCTTCTCGGGAGGCTCTGACTCCTGGACCAGGTGGGACACAGGCACACACACGTATGCCCATGTACACGTGTATGTGTGTGTGCATCTAGTTCTGCGGTAGAGAACTCTGGCTTCTGCAGCACACACAGACACAGCAGAGGCAACAAGGACGCCACCACAGTCAGTCTTGTGGTCTCCTGGCTCATGCCTGTGGGCTCCACATGCTCTTGCTGTCCCCATGGAAGCCGTATCCCCGCTGCCTGCCCTGTGGACTCCAACTCAGCGCCAGCTGTGCAAACAACAGGCTACAGACACTGCTCCACCAGCCTCCAGAATGACATACTGCCAAATCCTTGTAACAACTCCTTAAAAATGTGTGTGTATGTGTATGATGCATCTGATAAGAATTACATATGCACATGCATGTTCATGCATGTAAGTATACATGTTTCTATTCATTGGTGTCTGCATGTTTATGTGTCTGTGTATGCATCTGTGTGTATGTCTGTGTGTGCATGTCTATGTGTCTGTGTGTATGCATCTGTGTGTGTTTGTGCACCTGTGTGTACACGCATATGTGTATGTGTATGCATCTGTGTGTGTCTGTGTGTATGAGCACGGCTATGTGTCTTTGTGTGTCTGTGCGTCTGTGTTTCTGTGCATATGTGTACATGTGTGTATGCATATGTGTGTATGTGTGTATGTGCACATCTATGTGTCTGTGCATATGCATCTGTGTGCATGCTGCATGCATCTGTGTGTATGTATGTGCATATGTGTATATGTGTATGTGTGTATGCATCTCTGTGTGTCTGCATGTAAGAACATAACTATGTGTCTGCATCTATGCCTCTGTGCATATGTGTACATGTGTATGCATATGTGTGTATGCATTTCTGTGTATCTGTGCATCTGTGTGTATACGCACATATGTACATGTGTATGCATCTCTGTATCTGTGCATGCATGTGTATATGCATATGTGTACATGTGTGTATGCATCTGTGTGCACATCTATGTGTCTCTGTGGGTCTGTGTGCATGTCTGTGCATGCATGTCTATGTGTCTGTGTGTATGCATCTGTGTGCCCGTGCATCTGTGTGCATATGCATGTGTGTACATGTATGTGTGTATCTACATTTGTCTATGCCTATGTGTAGCCATCTCCTATAGTTTCTGCTTCTCTGGATAAATGCTGATGGGCAGACCCTCTGCTCTTTGATGCATGTGCTCTTCTCTCCTTTTGTGAGATCCAGTCCACACATTCTATCCCAGGAAAATCTGAAACATTTCCCTGACACATTATAAAGACAATCATCCCCTTGTTTATGATGCCTCAGACCCTTTAAAGAACCCCATAGTATAACTTCTCCAAGCTTTCCTAAATCATTTACGGTTCAGTGTTCAATGGATCTGAGGTCCTCAGAGGTCGTGGTTTATTTATCTTGCACCAGATCTTCTGGTACCATGCTTAATAAGCAGAAGGCAAAGTGTTTCTCGGATGAGAACAAATGCATGATGGAGGGAGGAGTCAATGGGAAGATGGGTTGGTAGCTGCAGAGACGCTGAAAGCAATAGTTGAGAGTGTTGGATGGATAAGTATCATGTTTTATAGTATGAAGTTTATTTTTGACATCAAAAGGCTAAATCAACTCTCAAAGTTCAAGTAGTTTACTGAGATTATGGAAAAGTGAGAAGTTGGTTTCTAGTTTCATATTAATATGCTTAATTTTTTTCCAAATAACTTGTGAAAAGTTCATGACAAGCTTGGGGATACTTAAGATTATTTCCATATCCCCCAACCCACCCTTGATTTTTGAACACTCTTGCTGCTTATTTATTTGGACTTAAAAATGGCTTCATGTCCACCTTTGTAAGACAATTTTCTTTCCCATCCCTTCGTGTCCATACAGTAATCAATGACCCACGGTCATCCCAACCCACAAATCATCAGCTTTTCATCTTAGATTCACTCCACTTCTTACGTATGAACACATTTGTGCTACAAACAAGGCTGGCTGATTTCTGTGAGGATTTCAAAATAAATCGGATATAGTGCATCAACCACAGGCTTGCCATCTGCTAGAGAGACCACAAAACATGATATTCAAGGCAATACCACAGACACGTGCACCATTTTCGTTCTATCTTCTTAGAAGATAAACATTTAAGTCAGAGCTTTAAAACGATTTTCTTTCATTTTGCATGTCAGTGTCTAGGAAGGGTTTGATGGTGGCACGGATGTGACACTGAGCACCTGGCAGTGTTGTCCATCTGAGCCCTCTCTGAGCTACTGTTTTGGTGGAAGACTGAAGGCAGGGCCTTGGTCTTTGAGAAGGGTAAACATCCGAGCAGCCTGGAAAGGATTTCCCTTCTTTCCACTCCTTTCTCTGGGAGCCTGACCTCTTGCTTGACCCTTCCTCTTACAATGGATCAATTCCTGGCCCACATTCCTGTCCCTTAGTCTTGCTGTTGAGACTTGCTCTTCCTGTCATAGAATGAAATCAGATCAGAATTCTCCGGAAATCTAAACCATCACAAGAAATACACACTAACAACAATATGTTTCCCCGGAATCATTTTCACTAAATGAGTTTGCTAGTCTCTACCTTGATTGGCTAAAGCCATAATGCTCTACTTTATATATTTTGTTCAGTACATCTTTTGTCATTATCCATGAAATTGAAACACATGAATTTAAAAACTTGAAGGAATATTTCCACTTCATGTGTCTTTCTCTTTCTACGTAGGGTTTTAAATGACAGGAATTGTCTTTTATCCTTCTTTGCTTTTATTCCTAGTGCCTAATTGGATACTTGAAACATATTTTGTAGCCAGTTGGTCTTCATTGAGTGGGAGAATGAAAGAGAATAAAAGAACAAATAAATGGTTTAATTCAACCTCTATTTTTATTTATTTGGTACGTAGACCATCTTTTTATTGAACTATGAATGTGGAAGAACTAAAAACTTTGTCAGCTTTTTAAACATGTAAAATTGCTATTTTTTAAAGTTTCAAGATAGATTATGAACCATGTCCTTATTCTTGGTAAGTCTTCCCACTGAAATAAGGTGGTGATTCTCCTGCTGCCTACTGAGTGATTCTGCATTCTCCCTGCCCATTGTGCTGACAAGCACCTGACGACGCTGCCATTCATTCTCCCACTGTCCACAAACTTCCTTTCTGAAGAACAGAGGCAATAGCTGTGCCCTGCCATGACACTCCATGCAGGGGGCTTGAGAAATAGTCATTAGAAAGGGTGTTGGTCCAGGGATCAGAGGCATGGTAGCTATGGTATAAGCCTTTATTTGCTAAGACCTTTGCAAGACCAGACACATCAATGCAGTTTGAAATGAAAGTACTACTGGCAGAGCCAAGCTTCCCCAAAGGCTCTGTGGGAGGATCCTGCCTCGCCTCTCGCCTTTGGGGGCTCCAGGCGTTCCTGGGCTTGTGGCCTTATTGCTCCAACCTCTGCTTCTGTGATCCCATGGTGTTCTTCTCTGTTTCTCCTTTCTTCTCTTTTTCTCCTTTTCTATTTCTTATAAGGACACCTATCACTGGATTTAGGGTCCACCTGGATCACCCAGGATGACCTTATCTCAAAATGCTCGATCACATTTGTAAAAGAAGGCCGCGTTCCGAGGTTCTGGAGGCTGGGATGTGGGTCTGTCTTTGGGGGTCCCGTCCGATGTTTCCTGTATGCTCATGCTTCTTCCTCTCTCCACGTTTCAGTTTTCTCTTCAGTAAACTGGGACGAATGAATGCCTTATCTACCACAGGGGTGTTCACGGAGCCACATCGGGTGCGGTATGAGAAAGGCCTGCAATGTTCCATGTAATTCAAATGTACCAAAAACCATAAATCACTAAAATCAGACAAAAGCTTCTAGATGCCATACTTTCCCTCGGCTACAGTCCTATTTCTCCACTCCCCTCCTGAACTCACCTCCTCAAGAGATTTCTACACATGAGAACTCCACCACTCCCCTCCCCATGACGCCTCAGCCTTCTGCAGTTTGGGGCGTCCCTTCCCAGCTCTCCCCACCAGCTGAAGACTCCCCAAGGCTGCTGATGAATCCCGTGCTCCACTCCGAGAAGCCCCATCTCTGACTCATTACACCGAGCCTTTCTTCAGCATTTCATACCATTGGCCTTTTTCTTTGAAAAACTCCTCAAGATTTTCTTATTTTATGTTATTTTTTTTTTTTTTTGAGACAGAGTCTCACTCTGTCACCCAGGCTGGAGTGCAGTGGCATGACCTTGGCTCACTGCAGCCTCTGTCTCCTGGGTTCAAGTGATTCTCTTGCCTTGACCTCCCGAGTAGCTGGGAATACAGGTGCCCACTACCATATCCGGCTAATTTTTTGTATTTTTAGTAGAGACGGGGTTTCAACATGTTTGACAAGGCTGGCCTCGAACTCCTCACCTCAAGTGATCCTCCCATCTCAGCCTCCCAAAATGCTGGGATTACAGGCGTGAGCCACCACATCCGGCCAAGATTTTCTGATTCTCTTCTTCCTTGCTGCTCTGTTTTTGGACTCTTCCTCTTCAGGCTGAAATCCACTTTGTAGAGTTTCTGAGATTTAGGTCCTGGGACCTGTGTTCTTACCCTGTGCACTTGCCTGTTTGTGTGCTCTCTCTTTCTCTCTCTTAGGATTTCTTTTAACTGGATTATAAGCATCGCCCATATGCTGATGGTTCTGCCATGATGATCTTTCCCAAGCCTTTCCTCTAATCTTCAGACGTATTCATCTCATTCTCTATTTGACATCTGTACTTGGAGTTTGCAGAAACATCTCAAATATAGCACTTCTCAAAAGGAGTGCATGATCCCTGCCCTCCTCTCTCACAGGCACACACACAAACACATGTGCACACACGTGCTGTGCCTCCCTAACCTCGGCCAGGCTCAGGCTGTCTCACCTCCGTGGTGTGTCAGCCGACCCAGACTCAGGAATCTCGGTGTCATCTTCGACTCCTCCTTCTTTTTTACAAGCCATATCTAGGGCTTCCTCTCTCTCTGGATGGCTGCGTTGCCACCTTCATTATTCCTGCAAATTCCATTCTTGGCCCCTTTCAAGCTGCTCTTTATTCAGCAGCCAGACCCCATCAGAACAAGGGATTCCCTGTTTATTTATTTATTTACTTATTTATTTATCTGAGACAGTGTTTCACTCTGCCGCCCAAGCTGGAGTGCAGTGGCATGATCTCTGCTCACTGCAACCTCTGCCTCCTGGATTCAAGCAATTCTCCTGCCTCAGCCTCCCGAGTAGCTGGAATTACAGGTGCCCACCACCATGCCCGGCTAATTTTTGTATTTTTAGTAGAGATGGGGTTTTGCCATGTTGGCTAGGCTGGTCTTGAACTCCTGGCCTCAAGTGATCCACCCACTTAGACCTCCCAAAGTGCTGGGGATTCCAGGCGTGAGCCACCACCCCCGGCTAGGATTTGTTATTTAAATCCTTTGGTGACTTCCACACTCCGGGATGTGTGTGACTGATAGGCCTTATCAGCTCTCCCCAAGGTCCTGCCTGGCCACCCCTGCCATAAGCAAACTGGATTCCCACTTCCTCAGGCATCCCCACCTGACATCTTCTTCAGTCTCCTGATGTCTCTTTGACCTGAGAAGAACCTTCCCTGATGAGTGAAGAAAGTGTCCTTCTTTCTGAGTTTACCCCGTTTCTCCATTCTGTCATTTTCCTGGCGTTATTAGTATTGGAGATCATTGATTTATGGGTTGTTTACTTGCTCATGGTTGGACTCCTTGATCGCAGAGGGTGGGTTCTTCTTATTTGCTGATGACTTGGGCAGTAGAGTCAGACCTGGAGCTGGTGCTCAACACATACCTTGTGAATCGATACAGAATCAACAAATGAGAGAAAAATTCGCCTTCTCTACAGGGAGCTGAACTGTTGACATGAAAATGTCATGAAGGCCTAGATGACCCTGTTTGTGTCATTTGAGAGGAGATGGCCAAACAAAGCCTCGTGACCTATTTGTGGTAGGTGAGATGGGAGAGGAGATCAAGGGTCTAGATTGAGAGGTACATTCTGGAAAGGGACAGATATTAGGAGGTCAGACCCACTTTCTGGTGTTGGAGAAATGTCTGGTCCTGCAGCTAAATGGGGCACCAGGGGAGCCAGGGAGTAGCCAGCAGGGGCCAGACCAGGGGCTAGTGGCAGAGATCAGCAGGTAGGGAATGTGGCAGACCTGGCAGGGGGGTGCCCAACTGGTAGGGGAGGGTTGCTGACAGCATTCTAAGACAGGCTCCAGGGGTGGAGCCTTGTATCCATCTAGGCTAGCTAGAGAGCAAAGACTGAGATCCAGAATTTCAACCTGGAAATGTGGTTCCCTAGCTTATTTGGTCAGAGATTGGTTAGTAATTTGGTTAGTAATTATAATCATGAGATGCAGTGGCTTGCTTTAAATTAATAAATTATTTGCTTCATCTGGGCACTTTTCACCTACATTTGATTTCACCATTTCATACCTTCTGACCAGAAAGATTTACCACAGCTTCAAAGGAAGCAGCACTTTTTTTTTTTTTTTTTTTTTTTTTGGCCCTAAGGAGTTATGCCAAAGGAAAAAAAAATTCTGCAAAATCAATTTTCAATTTCTTTTTCACAAAACAATTTTAAGTGATTGAGAATTTGGTGATGCATTCTTCCTGGAGAGTCGACCAATGTATTTTTGAGGCTTAAAAATAAGAAACTCTTAAAAACGACCACCATATTTCAGCTGTGGAGAGTATTTAATAAGCATGAACTAAAGATGTTTTTCATAATATTTTTATCTTTATCTTGAATGACAGTGATAGCATGTCCAAAGAAAGTGTGAAAGTGGTGGAATGTCAGGGGAAGTCTTTTTTTGCCCGTGGAAGTGCCTCGTGTGCTTGCATTAGAACTGTTATGATGTCAATGCAAATGTGAATGCCATTACAATGTCAGTGTGAGATTTCTCCCCTTGCTTTTGTCAGTTTCAATTAGATGCTTGATGTTACCATAATGCAGTTTCTCCCCCTCCCCCACACTTAATGTACTTAAATTCTGAAAGTTACCACTTTTAAGAACCGTGCTCTATTTCCTAATGGCACTGCACAATGAACCCATATTAAAAAGTAATACATTTTCCATATAGAAAGGAATATAAAGTAAGTTCCATAAAAGTACAACACACTTAGATTTTAAAGTATATAACATTAAATATATTAAAAGCACATTGTGTCATACTATATATATTAAATACCGTGAAAAAAGCCGGCTTTGCAATTTATTTTAAGTACATGAGAACTGCATTTAATAAAATGTTGAAAATATAATTTATTACTGTAACAATTTATTAATAATGATAACTAAATGCTATTGAAGAGGTTATTCGTGAAAAAATGGTTTGTCAGAAGAAAAGATTTTCCCATTCTAAAGATAAGGGCAATAGTCAGGAAGGCACACATTTTGCCCTTCTTGGTAATTTAACAATTCTAGAAGAAGCAAGCACATTGAAAACCTTTCCCATAACTGTTATTCTTTGAAACACTGACGTCGGTGGAATCTTATTCTGTACATAAAGGATCATTTGCTGTACTGAGTTCTCCTTTGCCTATAAAGAGTAGTGCAGATAATGTCACTTGCCTTTATTCTGAGCAGCACCTCCTGATTTAAATGATAGTCAGTTTGCGTTGAAGTCAAGGTATAAATATTTTACATATTGCATAACATAAACATCATTATATTTCCTCCTCTGGGAGAGTTAGTACGTGTGGAATATTTGTCAGTGCCTGAAGCTCAAAGCCATGGTAAGATGTCAGATCTGGAATATGTTACTTTGAGCTTTGCATCTCGTGTATTTATTTCACTGGTCTATATAAGGTGTCATAAAATGTGCATGCCTTACCCAGAAGCTGACTTGTGCCAGACAAACAACAGATCCGAGCTCCAAAGGCAGACAAATGTTATATGCGTTAGAAGGGATCAAAATACCTAAGAAATATTTATTGACAAATAGTTAATATGCCTACAGTGTTTTGAGAAACTTGTGTTTAAAATCAAGAGGAAGCTAACGAGGGGTGTTTTCCCTCAATAAATCGTAACCCACCAGAGCATTCTGGAGGAGAATAAGGGTTATCATGTGAACTTCTCCGATTACTGCCTTTGTCTGTTGAGCAGGGCTCTTTGGAGCAGTTCACCTTACCTACCTCTCCCCTAACGTGTTTTGCAGCATTTGGTGGTCAAGCTTGAATGATTGCTCACACCTCAGTAGAGGTGTGAATGAGATGTGAATGTGAAATGTTAGTAATCTTGCATTATTATTTTCCCATACAACTGTCAATGATTCCAGGTGTTGAGGGTAGAGTGGGAATGGAAAAAAATCTAAGAATTGATAAATGAATTAAAATATTTAAGACTGCCTGATTAGTAAACTGTGTTTAGGTTTGGATGGGTGGTGTCTTCCAAATGGACACATGGCCCTTACTAGTTAAGCAGAGTCTGCTTTTCAGAAAGAGCACCAACAGCATAGTCCTCAAAACTGATCATTAATATTTTAGAATTGTGAACTCTGGGGTCTAAATCTTCAAAAGGTGGAGATTTGCTTCCGTAGAAGCTGATAAGATAGTCTCTGACACCTCCTCTGTTCTTGACAGTCAAAGAGGGGCCCAGGAAAGAACTTTGCATCCAAATCATGGATGTTCACTGTAGACCTGGTTAGTTTGAGGACCAGAGGCGCAGCTTAGCATAAAAATAAAATATAAGAAGCAGAGCACTAGCTAAGTTCTCATTTGTGGGTCTTTCCACTATTCTTCAAATGTCTATCAACTGATGAATGCATAAATGAAATGTGATACATTCATACAATAAAATATTAATTGGCAATAAAAAAGGAATGAAGTACTGATATACGCTACAAGAAACCACATACTGTATGTCTCCAAATCTATAGAAACAGAAAGTTGGCTAGTGGTTTCCTAGGGATGGGAATAGGAGTGGTTCAGGGCTGGAGACGGGGAGGACCATACCTTAGGAATACAGTATAGTGAAGATATTCTACAATTGCTGTGATAGATGCACAAGAGTGTGACTAAAAGCCACTGAATTACACAATTTACATGAGTGGTTTGCAGATTATGTCTCAATATAGCTATTTTTTTTTCAAAGTAAGTTCGGAAAATAAAACTATAGCAGTTAAAACCAAGGTAACTCAAACTGCCTTAAGTGAAAAAAACAATAAAAATACGTAATGTTTTCAAAAGACAAGTTGTTTTGTTCAATCCAATTGGAAGGCTAAGGGGTAGGGTTGGCTCCAGGCACACCCAGACTCAGAGCAGACTCAGAGTCTAAACGTCAAGATCCTTTCATTCTCCAGCTCACAGCTCTGCTGTCCTCCAGGATGGCTCTACATGGTGGTCCCTGGGAGCTCTATGCTCCCCAGAGCAACTCCACGCTAACCTCCTTTCCATTTCAGATCTATCAGGGAAAAGTCAAAGTTACTCTATATAGAGACTCAGAAAATATCACAGGAGTGAGAGTTCGGGGAGAAAGGGATTCCCAGAAGGAAATGAGGTAGCACTGTGGCACTATGGTATTTAGATGCTACATAACACATTTAAGAGATAGCTTATAGATGATGGACAGACGGATGGCGGGATTGATGGGTAAGTGAATGGGTACGCACAGTGACTATTGCAAAGAAAATTTTCAACTCATCAGCTGTTTATTCTTCCGCCTGCAAAATATAATTTTAATTATCATACATTTTAAATATGTGTTCACATCATACGTTTCCTCTCATTACACTCTTTTTCCAAACTGTTTTTGTTCTTCTAGATTGTAAAAGAGGTGTATAATCTATTATACATCATTTAAGTAAAAACTAGTCTGGGAAACTAATAATTCAAGATCAGAAGAAATTTCCACAAACTATAATAAATTCTTATCTTTCTATAGGATATTTTTATGAGAACAAAAACTCAATAAAGCAAGAGATCACGCTTCTAAGATAAAACAACAAAATCGAATTTAAAATGAATATTATGAAACTAAGGAAATAAAACAAGGAACAGAAATAATCTCAAAGCAGAGTTAATAAATAGCAGCCAATATCCACTGATTTCATGCTCTGTGTTTTAAAACTATCGCAAGAAGTATCAGCTATTTGAATGATAAAAAGGAAAAAATGTTAAATAATTTGTTTCTGTGTCTTTGTTGAAAGTGGTGCTTTGAAAGTATTTTTGATACCTTCTAGTTTGTCTGTTCAGGATTTCTATTTTTTTCTTGGGTCAAAACTGATGATCAGAAAACAGTTATTTCTTCAAGATTTTCAAATTTATTTGTTCAGAGGTTTACGTAATATTTTCTTAGGTTAATTTTTCTTTACCTCTGTAATGATATTACCTTTTTTGTTTGTAATATTTATTATTTGTATTTCTCTGCTTTGTCTCCTTCCATTTCCTACCTTAATTTTCCCTTTTCCTTTCATTTTACATTCAGTTCCACTCTTCTCATTTGAAATGTCTATTATTCATTATTTTATTCGATCCTTATGACAGGCCTACATGGTGTGCAGGATAATTTTCATTTTACAGATGAGAAGACTGAGATCAGCTTTCCATCCTCCTGACAGTGGCGAGCTGTGGGGCCAGGACGGAACCGGCCAAGGTGACACCTGGGGCTGTGCTGCTGCGGCTGCGCCATGTTGCACGATTATGTCCATTCCGCTCCTTGTATATTTACATTTCTTTGGATCTCCACTTTCTTTGTGGAATCTTGACCGAGTCATGTTAACATTTCTTACAACGTTTGTAAATCTGCTATTTAAAAAATATTTTCCTAAGACCATACATTTAGTGATTTAACAGCAATGATGTCTTATTCTCACTGTTGTGTGGATTCCCTGGGCTCTTCAGGAATAGCTGGGAAAGACCTAAGCAGGAAGGAAGGGCAGAGGTTTCGTGGGCTCCAACGGGACACCCCCATGCTCCCAGCAGGGCTTCTCATAAGGCAGGGGCCAGCATGCAGCATGAATATTTTATGTTTTATGGTGGCTGGCTTCTAAGAGCCTGAGAGTGAAATGGAAGCTTCCAGCTCCTAGGGATCTAAAATCAGCACATCCCTGCTGCATTTTTTGGTTAAAGCAACTCACACGGCTGCCTAGATTCAAGAGGAGGAAAGATGGACACTACCTCTTGATAAGAGCAACAGCAAGCGCATATGGGGTCTTTTCAATAGCTTGGCCTAAAACAGCATGCTGCTCTCCAGGGGGCGCTGCTGAGTCAACTGCCCTCTTACCTTGGTTTAGATCATCTTTGTTTCATGAAGCAAAGCCTAGGTTGATTTTAAAAAAATAATAATTCTAGATACAATACAGCCTGAAATATGTATGGATATTCTCTGGAATTCACAACGAGGCTATAGAAAGGGGAGAGAAGCCAGCTGGGGACACAGTTGAAACGATATTGGCAATGATTGGAAAATTGTTAAAACTGGGAGAGGCATCCATGGGGCTTATGATGTTATTGTTTTTTCTACTTTTATGGTTGACAGATTTCCGTAATAAAAAAATTATTTTAATTCTAAATGATTTGTTGAAAGTGGAGATTACTCCTAGCCTCATCAAACTGAGTTTCTTGGTTTCTGTTTTTGTAAGGATGGTCCTTGCAGTGTGTGTGTGGGAGGCTCGTGTTTCCATTGCAAGGTAGTAAGCCCTTGGCAAAGCTTATTGTA
Source organism: Chlorocebus sabaeus (assembly GCF_047675955.1). Taxonomy (NCBI): domain Eukaryota; kingdom Metazoa; phylum Chordata; class Mammalia; order Primates; family Cercopithecidae; genus Chlorocebus; species Chlorocebus sabaeus. The sequence goes on from NC_132921.1 coordinate 4,584,678, forward strand.
ACCCAGACTTCATTCATTTTGATTTGGTTTTTGATTTGGTTAGTTTTTTATTGTTTACTACTTCTTAAAAAAGATTTTCAATTTGGTTAGTTTTTGATTGTTTACTGCTTCTTAATAAAGCTTATGATATTATCACACAAATAATACATTTCTATAGGAAAAAGAAGAGGAGAAGGAGGAAAAGGAAGAAGATCCAGGTGTGCTAAAAGAAAAAAACAAACAAGGAACCCAACAAGGCTGCTTTTACTCTGTTTTAAATACTTAGCACCCCTGTGCTCAGCCCCTACACCACACTTGTTAAGAATGCACTTTTGAAACTAATGAAATGACTTTGCTCTCTGTGCAAAATATTTGGAGGAAATGTCTCAGCAAAAGACAGATAACAGAGCTCTGTGGAGCATTGTCCTGCTGGGCCTCTTGTGTTGTTCAAATGACACTTTAATCTTAACTGGCACCTGCCCATGCTCATTCTTGATGGCAGTCAATCAATGTGTTGACAGCAGCCAATGCAGTACTCCCTTGTACAGCAGCAGCCACCTCCACCACCTCCTTTTTGGTCACCTCTGAAGTAGCAAGTGTGTAGAATGTTTGGTTTGCCCAGTGAATATGTGTCCAGGATCTGTTTTATCAGGCATCTTGTTATTTCAAAACTACAGAATACTCAGACCAGCTGATAGAAGCTGTGGACATTGTTGAGGTGGGGCAGCCTTTCTTCCAGATGCCCTCATTCTCAGGTTCACCAGCTGCTATAGGTGCCTGCTGGGGCAGCCAGTAGGGGTGGATGGATGAAGCCCAGGGCGGGGCTGTCTGGAGGTCAGGGCTCTGGAGGTGGAGGCAGGGAGAATCTGGGCTCCCGCCCTCCTGGCAGGCAGGGAGCATGTGGCTCATGGACCAGCATTCATCACATTGAGTCCCTTGGAGATTTCCCACGAGGAAGCTCCTGAGGACAGACTTGACTTCCTGCTCAGCTAGACGGAACATATTTTATTTTAGAAATTAAATAAAATTTGAAACTTACGGGAACACTGTCAGGTTACCCTGGCAATCTAGAAAATGACAGTCTAAACTAAGTCCCAGTGAATGGAGTTTCTCCAGCAGCAAAGTTGGGCCATTTGAAGAGGGAAGGACTAGATTCACCTTTTTGTTCTTCACCTGTGGATGAGCTGGGATGTGGTGTCAGGCAGAAGCGAGGCTATCAGACATGCTGATATCCTCAGCATGTTTTGCACCTGCATTTGTTGCACCTGCCCTACCCAGAGGTGCAAGCCTTCTGCTCTGTGGAGGAGCTGCTTTCTGAGTAGTGAGTAATGGGCTCCCAAATCATTTTTGTCAATGAACATACACCATTCTTCGTATCAAAATGTTCTTAACAATCTCTACGTTGTCAGAATTTGTTTCACATGACAGAAACCCAATATATTAGTCACAGAACTACTTACTGCTATTAAAAAATGGCCAAACTCTGAGATAGCTGACACAGTGTCAGCTGCACAGTCAGTGGGGCCTTCCTTTTGGCTGTAGTCATTCAGAGACCCCACTCTCTCCTGGACACCTAGCTTCCAAGGCCTTCCTGAAGGTGTTTCATTCCAGCTGCTCAGAAAGAGAAAAGAATCAGGGGATACTGTGGGGGAGATGAGACCATGGGGGAGATGGGAGAGGGCACAGCCAGGCACCACTTGTGTCACCATCGTAATCACCAGGTCCAGTCACAGGCCACCGTGAACTGCAAAGAGACTTGTGAATGAATCTAGTTAGGTCCCCTTGGACATGGAGAAGACACAGAGTACAAAAAACAGCTTAAACTAAAAGGGACACTTATTGACCTGGATCCTTCAAAGTTAGCAGTGGAAGTGGCCTCAGGAGCTCCAAGGATTGGACCAATGTTAATTTACTGTGGTTATCCACTTTCCTTCCCTTTGTTTCTACTTTCTCCCCTCTCTTACTCCCTCTCCCGCCCTGTCTTTTCTGTGTCCCTCCTTCCTCTCTCCATCCATCATCCTCTTCTTTCTTCCATTGGAGCAGTCAGTATTTCCTCCAATGGTCAATGGCTTGCTTGATGGAGAGGAAGACAGTGAGGCGGGGTGGGGGGTTATACCACTCTGGACTTGTGTCATCCCAGAGTAAACGCAGTGCTTCTGTCTCCTGTTTTCCCACATGAGGAGTCTGATAGACCTAACAGATGCTGTGTCCATCCTGAGATAACGATGATGTTCGTGGGGATGGACCCCACATCACCCCACATGACAGACTCATGTAACAGACTCACTCTCCCACCTGTGGCTGGGGCATCTGCGTACTTGGATTGGCAGCCTCATCAGGACCTCATGAAGAGAAGAAGGGAATTATCCCCCCAGAAAGGGGTTCTCTTATGAGAAGATGAGAGGAAGGTGCCTGGGCACTCAGAAACAACGGATGGCTACAAAAACAACCAAATAACAGTTTTCGATTGAATTCTATAGGCAATGGAAAAGCTGTGAATGGACAAGATGCAGTTGACTAAACCATTAACCTAAGCATAAAGTCACATAAAAGCACCTAAAAGCAACAGGCAGACTTGGTTGTAATGCAGCTAGTGGAGCCTCTTCTCACCCCAATAACTAGAGGGAACGAAGGGGTCTTCACCGGTCTTATTGGGAGGAAGGACCTGTTTCTGCACATTTTGTTGATCCTCATATCTGCCACTTTCTGCTCCTAGTGACCCGCTAGTCACAGAGAATTATCCACTTCTGTCCGAAATTTCTCTTATATAATTGTCAGTTGTTACATCTTCAACAGTTTAAATGGTAATCATGCCTGTTTCTCTTTGCTTCTGTACAGATCTCCAGGTCTGAATAAAATCTGGGAACGAACGTTCCCCTAACCCTGACAATTCGACAGTTCGGACCCAGTGGACACCTTGCGATGTCTCCCTCCTGCCTGACTTTGAAGGGAGGTCATTCAGCTGCTCTGGAGTCTGAGCTAGAATACATTTCTCATGAGGCAGAAATTTTTGATTACTTCTTGGTTGTTTCATAATTATCCACAGGAGTAAAAATTCACTGGGGCCACTTAAATATGTGTTGCTCATGCTTAGACAACTTAAGTATTTTACATTTTGAATGAGCAGGAAAATGTGCTCACCTTTTTTGGGATATTCATTTAACTGTAATTCTCTGGGGAAGGCCCAGTTCCCATGAATCAGATCCTAATTTGGAAGTCAGAAAGTAGGAAATCTCATCCTAGGTTTTATCATGCGATCAGCACCATAAAAGCATTCATTTCCATACAATGGGAATTCTAAGGAAGTATTCCTTGTACACATTCTTTGACTTGAATGGACCGGTTTCACCTAAGACTTCGCAAAATAGCTTCATCAGCCCCCTTAATAATAAGGCACAAAACTATAATTAAATGTGTCTTTCCCCCTCTACATATTGTGTGTTTTTTTTTAATATGGAACACTCTTTAGATGAAAATAAAATTCATAATTTCATAGAAAATATTTTCAGAAATTACCTTTTCTTGTGATTTAGGAGAATTCAAAATTTCTCATTTTTTAAATCCTGTATTTCTAAATTACTTTTTCATTATGATTTTTCAAAAATGTCAGTATGTTTTACTCATAATGTCTACTTGGCATTGTAACTTGTAAAAGTGATTGTAAAAGTGATATTCAGTTGCCCAAGGTCCCCTAGAGCAAGATTTCCTCATCTGGGTCCATGGATCTACCTGGAGTCCCCTTGGAGAAGTTTGTTCCATCAAATGAATTCAGGGGAGTGCATGGTTTGCTGGGGAAAAAATTGCATCTTAATTCTGCACTAACCTCCAACTAAAAAAAGAATCTTTTTTTTTCAATGATGAATACAGGCTGCAAACAATAGCAGCAGAGCAATACTGCAACTTTGTCACTGATAGAAATCCCAGGTATTTTCATACCATTTTACAGGTGTTGCAGATAACTTGAAATACAATTTAAGCTCATCACTACTTTAATATTTTGGTATGAATATTTGATCTGCAACTAGTTGTATGTATTTAAAATGCTAATAAAGAAAAACATTATGATGCCACACATCCTTTTAATATTGTGAAAATTTAATTTCTGTATAACTGGTTTCCTTGATAACCCTATGCAACCCTTGTGTTCACTGACAAACACCATTAGGAGAAGGGTCGCAGGCATCCAAATGCACTGGGGTCTTTGGCCCTAACCCAGAGGAAGGGTCACCCTAAGTAAGATTTTACGAAGAGTGTGTGCTGGCTTTTGCCTTTTTTCGGTACTTTCTTTTGTCTCTTGTTTCCTGTTTTTTCCTACTCAGTGATCCATTGGCTTTCAGATTGATTTGGAGTTCCCCAAGGGTCTGTATTAACTCCACCAGCCTTTGCTTTTCCCAAAGTACCTCGTGTTTTCACTTAACTTTCCTCTAAGTCTTTGTATTAGTCAGAGTTCTTTAGAGGGACAGAACTAATAGGATAGATGCAGTTTATTAGGAGAATTGACTCACATGATCACAAGGTGAAGTTCTAGAATAGGCAAAGTTGAGGAGCAAGGAACACAAAACCTCAAAAGTAGGGAAGCTGACAGTGCAGCCTTCAGTCTGTGGCTGAAGGCTCTAGAGCCCCTGGCAAATCACTAGTATAAGTCTAAGGGTCCAAAAGCTGAAGAACTTGGAGTCTGATGTGCAAGGGCAGGAAGCATCCAGCATGGGAGAAAGAAGAAGGTCGGAGGACTCAGCAGGTTTGCCTATTCCACCTTCTTCCGCCTGCTTTATTCTAGCCATGCTGGTAGCTGATTAGATGGGGCCCACCCAGATGGAGGGTGAGTCCGTCTCTCCCAGTCCACCAACTCAAATGTTCATCTCCTTTGGCAACACCCTCACAGACACACGCAGGAACAAAACTTTGCATCCTTCAATCCAATCAAGTTGACACTTAATACTAACCATCACAAGTCCACCCCTTTTCAAATCTGAGCTCATAAACATCTCCCGAAATCATACATAATCTCCAAATAAAGACTGTGATAAGGTCATAATTACACCTAACATGATACAGCTATCCTTCCCACAACCAGAAGTGCACTAATCCTTAACCTAAATGCTATTACATAAAGTTAACAACACTGAAATGCTGATATGAAGGCAATAAATCTTATGTCACATAATAAAGGAAAAAGAGGGAACATAAAATGAAAATATTTTCTTAGTACAAGTGTATACACACGCAAACATATTTTTAAGAAAGTAAGGAGGAAATACTCAAGACAATTGCAGTCCTCATTTCTGCAACTGGTCACATGGTTGTAGCTGGTATTGATGGCAACCTTCTTCTCCTACCCATTCTGTATTCCCTTTGCCCTCAGCAAGCACCTCAGCAGGTCGTGGTTTTTCTTCCTGGTGGAGTGACCCAAACCTTCATTCCTGAAAAGTCTGGGCCATTTGTAGTCCTGCCTGGATTGTGTTGTTGTAGTTTCTCATTGACCTTAATCAGAGGGCATGGTGATAGTAAGAGACGCCCTAAAGGATCTCCCGTATTCCACACATTCTCTTTCTTATCTCCATTACGGAGTAGTGGACTGATTTCATCTTGAAAGTCCGGGTCAATGACCCCGGCCAACACAGTAACTCCCTCTTAGCCTGTTAACTTAGAGGCAGGAGGAGCCCAAAGTATCCAGGTGGCAATCTTAACTTCCAGTTTAATGGGATCGTTGTTGTGTCTCCTGGTGGCAGCGTTCCTCCCTATGAAACTGAAACCTCTAGGCCAGTAGAACATAATGCCATGGTAACAGGAAGCAAACATTTTGCTAGCGGGTCACTAGAGGTGATGGTGAGTGGTGCCACTTCCACTTCCACCCCTTGATTCCTGGACCCATGAATCCTGGCAATGGGGAAACAGTATCATATATTGGAGGCTGATTCAGAGCATACCCAGTCTTCTGGAGAACTTTGCCCCAGACCTGCGAAGTATTGTCACCTGGCTGGCATTGTAATTGTGACTTCAAAAGGCCATTCCACCGTTCTATCAATCCAGCTGCTTCGGGATGATGGGAAACATGGTAAGATCAGTACATTTCATAAGCATGAGCACACTGCCACACTTTTTCAGCCATGAAGTGAGTGTCTTGGTCAGAGGCAATGCTGTGTAGATGGTGGATAAAGCATTTCATGAGTTGTGTATGGTAGTCTGAGCAGAAGCATTGTGTGTAGGGTAGGCAAATCCATATCCAGAGGAAGTATTTATTCTGGTGAGGACAAACCACTGCCCTTTCCATGATGGAAGAGGTCCAGTATAGTCAACCTGCCACCAAGTAGCTGGCTGATCACCCAGAGTAATGGTGCCATATAAAGGGTTTAGTGTTGGTCTCTGCTGCTGGCAAATTGGGCACTCAGCAGTGGCACAACCAGGTCAGCCTTGGTGAGGGGAAGTCCATGTTGCTAAGCTAATGTATAACCTCCATCCCTGCCACCATGGCCACTTTGTTCATGGGTCCATTGGGCGATGACTGGGGTGGCTGCAAAAAGAGGCTGAGTGGCGTTCACAGAATGAGTCATCCTGTCCACCAGATTATTAAAATCCTCCTCTGCTGAGGTCACTCTTTGGTGAGCATTCACATGAGATACAAATATCTTCACAGTTTTTGACCACTCAGAGAGGTCTCTCCACATACCTCTTCCCCAAGTTTCTTTGTCATTAATTTTCCAATCGTGTGTCTTCCAAGTCCCTGACCATCCAGCCAAACCATTGGCTATGGCGCATGCATGAGTCAGTGTATAATTTCACATCTGGCCATTTCTTCTTCCAAGCAAAGTGCACAACCAGCTGCAGTGCTCGAAGTTATGCCTACGGGGAAGATTTCCTTTGCCTCTATCCTCCAGGGATATCCTAGAAAGGGGCTGGAGTGCTGCACCTGTCCATTTTTGGGTGGTGCCTGCATATCGTGCAGAACCATCTGTGAACCAGGCCCAAGTCTTCTCCTCTGTCAACTGATCATAGGAAACTCTCCATGAAACCACTGGTGCAGGCTGGGGGAGAGAAGGCAGGGTGGGAGGAGTGGGGACTGTGGGCATTTGAGCCACTTCCTCGTGTAACTTACTTGTGCCTTCAGGACTTGCTCAAGCCCGATCACATATATACCACTTCCACTTGATGACGGAATGCTGCTGTGCATGACCCACTGACCCACTTTTTGGCTAGATGGGACAGAAAGCAAGCACTCAGTTTGTGACAGACATTTAAGGACACATGGTGACTTGATGACCTATAGTCAAACATTCAGTTTCCACCAGAGCCCAGTAAGAGGCCAAGAGCTGTCTCTCAAAAAGAGTAGTTATCTGCAGAATATGGCAGAGTCTTGTTCCAAAATCCTAGAGGTCTCCTCTGTGATTCATCTATGGGGGCCTACCAAAAGCTCCAAGCAGCATCGCTGTCTGCCACTGAAACCTCAAGCACCATTGGATCTGCTGGGTTCTTTGGCCCATGTGGCAGAGCAGCTTGCACAGGATCCTGGACCTGTTGCAGAGCCTTCTCCTATTCTGGACCCCGCCAAAAACTGGCAGCCTTTCAGGTCATTTGATAAATGAGCCAGAGTAGCACACTCAAATGAGAAATGTGTTGCTTCCAGAATCCAAATAGGTCCACTAAGCATTGTGCCTCTCTTTTGGTTGTAGGAGGGGCCAAATGCAAAAACTTATCCTTCAGCTTAGAAGGAATATCTCGATAGGCTTCATACCACTGGATGCCTAGAAATTTCACTGAGGTAGAGGTCTCTGAATTTTAATCGGATTTATTTCTTATCCTGTGGCATGCAAATGTCTCACCAATCAGATCAGTGTGTTTGCTACATCTCGTTCACTGGGTCCAGTCAGCATAACGTCACCTATGTAATTGACAAATGTGATATCTTGTGGAAGGGAAAAGCGATCAAGTTCTCTCCAAACAAGATTATGGCACAAAGCTGGAGGGTTGATATACCTCTGAGGTAGGACAGTAAAGGTACATTGCTGGCTTTTCCAATTGAAGGTAAATTGCTTCTGGTGGGCCTTATGGCCAGGAATGGAGGGAAAGGCATTCACCAAATCAATGGCTGCATACCAGGTACCAGGAGATGGTTAATTTGCTCAAGCAATGAAACCACATCTGGTGCAGCAGCTGCAATTGGAGTCACCACTTGGTTAAGCTTACAGTAATCCACTGTCATTCTCCAAGACACATCTGTCTTCTGCACAGGCCAAATCGGAGAGTTGCATGGGGATGTGGTGGGAATCACCACTTCTCCCTCTTTCAAGTTCTTGATGGTGACACTAATCTCTGCAACCCCTCCAGGGATGTGATATTGTTTTTGATTTACTATTTTTCTAGGTAGAGGCAGATGTAATGGTTTCCATAATAGCCCTCACCCTACTGGTCAAAGAGCCAATGTAGGGATTCTGCCAGCTGCTAAGTATGCCTATGCCAATCATGCATTCTGGTAGTGGGGAAATGTCCACAGGAGAGTCCAGGAACCCACTGGATCCACTGTAAGTCAGGCCTGAGCTAAAACTCCATCAAGTACTTGACCCTCATAAGCCCCTACTTTAACTGGAGGACCACAATGACATTTTGGGTCACCTGGAATCAATGTCAGCAAGGAGCCATGTCCAGAAGTCCCTGAAAGGTCTCATCATCCTTCTTTCCCTATTGCACAGTTACCCTGGTAAAAGACTGGAGGTCTCCTGGGGGAAGGATGGGAGAAAGATTGACAGTATAAATTGTTGGTAGTGTAGAGGGGTCCTTCCTCGAGGGGACCTCACCTCCCCTTCGTTCAAAGGGTTCTGGTTTATAAACTGGCTCAAGTCTGGAAATTGATTAAGGGGCCGTGACTCTCTATTTTTATAATTCATATTAGTGTTTTGTCCACTCCACCTGGAAGTTTTCTGCTTATACGAATTAAGTAAGAATGCGGTGGGCTTCCTATCAATTTAACTTCTAGGAACACCATGATTAATTAGCCAATGCTGGAGCTCTACGTGAGTTAGACTATTCTGATTGCTGCTTTGCCTCTGCTGTCCATTACCGTAACTACGCCCTCCTTGCCTCTGAAGGTTGAGTGCAGCCACTTGGCCCCTGCCACCTTGAGATCCAATTATTCCTATTGCATTTAAATTTTCTAATTGAGTAACTGCTGTTCACACTGTAAGATCTGGCACACAGAGAAGAGCAATTGCAGACCTCTTCAGAGATGCAGGTGCTCCCCTCACAAATCTATATCACAAGGTATTGGTGAAGAGTATGACTCCAGTCCCTCCCGGCTGGTATAAGTAGGTCTAAAATGACTAATCCTTTCTAGAATTCCAATTTCCCTAAGCCTTTGGATCCCTTCCTTTACATTAAACCAAGGGGGATCAGGTATTTCCAGCTTGCTCACAGTGGGCCATCTTTGATCCATATTTCAGCTAACCAAGCAAATAAACTATTAGAACCTTTTTTTAAACTCCCTGAGCTGCAACATTAAATGCAGGATCCCTGCTTAGTGGGCCCATATCAATAAATTCAGCCTGATCCAACTTCATATTCCTTCCACCATTATCCCACACCCTTAATATCCATTCCCATGCCTGTTCTCCAGATTCCTGTTTATATAATTTAGAAAACTCAAGCAGTTCTTTTGGAGTGTAGCACGCCTCCTCATGGGTCACACTCTGAATCTCACATCTAGGGGCCTGCTGAGACTTTAGTCTCGTTACAGGTCTAGAAGCAAATAGGGATGTTGGGGGTGGGTCTTGAGGAGAATCAACAGTATCTTGCCTGGCAATTGCCTCAGGGGATGCCACCACTGTTGCTTCGGGCAGTGCAGGGTTAACCTCCTCAGACAAAGATGGAAAGGCTGATGGCAGCCTGGGTCTGGGTCGAGGAGGGGTTGTTACCACTACTGAGGTAGGGAGGCTGCATCCTCTGGCAAAAAAAAAGACTCATCGGAGTTTAAGAGCTCAGTGTCCCCAGCTTCATCAGGGTCTTCCCACACATCCCCATTCCAAGTTACAGGGTCCCATTCTTTTTCAACCAATGCCCTTACTTTAACAGTAGACATTTGGCAAAACTGAGCATGCACCTTTTGTTGCAGGTCAGCCACTTATGGGATAAGAGTTTGTGTACAATTTTCTGCAATTTCAGCCCTTTGTCTACAGCAGATAAGACTCTCACTCAGTGCAACCTTAGAAGACTTGAGACTCAGAATTTGCCAGGAGTTAGAATCCCTGAGCTCATCCTTTTCTTTCACCCCTTTGTCCAGCAAATTTAGGAGCAACCAGCCAACTTAATCGTATTTCTTGGTTCTCCAGGTATGGTCAAAGGTATTATGTATAGAGTCACTAAACTCCTTGCCTCTTAAGAGCAGTGAATAGAGAGTATAAATGCATTTATTTTGCATAACTCTCTAAGCAGTTCACGCCTAGGACTATCAGTGTTCTCCATACTATTTGAAGTAGATACCTTAGCATTTTTGGGTCTAATCAAATTCAGCAGCCAACTCCAGAAACCTCAAAACCAACTAAAGAAATCTATCCTGAAAATATGTTCCTCTAGAACCATTCCTGGTACCAAAATCTGTCTTAGTTAGGGTTCTTTAGAGGGATAGAACTAATAGGATGTATGTATACATCAAAGGGAATTTATTTGAAGAAGTGAGTCACATAGTCAAAGATGAAGTCTCCCAATAGGCAAGCTGAGGAGCAAGGAAGCTAGTCAAGTCCCAAAACCTCAAAAGCAGGGAAGCCAACAGTGCAGCCTTCAGTCTGTGGCTGAAGGCCCGAGAGTCCTTGGCAAACCACTGGTGCAAGTTCAAGAGTCCAAAAGCTGAAGAACTTGGAGTCTGTTGTGCAAGGGCAGGAAGCATCCAGCACAGAAGAAAGACGAAGGTTGGAAGACTCAGCAAGTCTGCTCATTCCACCTTCTTCTGCCTGCGTTTTTTTCTAGCAGACTGGCAGCTGATTAGATGATGCCCATCCAGGTTGAGGGTGAGTCTGCCTCTCCCAATCCACTGACTCAAATGTTCATCTCCTTTGGCAGCACCCTCACAGACACATCCAAGAAGAAAACTTTGCATCCTTCAATCGGATCAAGCTGACACTCAATATTAACCATCACAATCTTTTTCCAGGCTCAAAGAATCCCCTTACTTCCTCGAAGATAATTATCCTAGATATTTGGAGGAAAGAAGCTGATTAAATATATGAAAATGTAAAAGAAAATCCGTGCTTTCCTACCAGAAAATTTGCATTAAGCAAGCAAAAACTCTTTGATCAGTGGAACCATCCCATAAATACCCTAAAGGAATGGCAGAAAGAGTAATGGGGGATACTTCAGAAGGGGTGTGATAAGTCTTTCCAACATCCTTTAAATATTACTATTGAGGTGCCTCATGTGTTGTGAATCTTCACTGTTGTCTTTCCCGTGACTGCTGGGACGCCCACAGGACGTGATGTCTAGCTAGAGCTGGCAGAAACTCATCAGGCACCTGGGGGATGTTTCTGTCCCTAAAACCTGGGATCTGGATCATTTGCAGTCAGATTCACTTGCCTTCCCCGATAATGAGCTGAAATCCTAATGCACATAGGAAGAGTATATTTATAAGACAATGTCAAAATAGGATCAAAACTACTTCTATTAGTTTTCAATTGCTGCCATAAAAATTTACCACAAATGTAGCTGCTAAAAACAATACCTATTTATTGCCTCACTGTTCTGTAGCTCGGATGTCCAGGGGGCTTGACTGATTTCTCTGCTCAGGGTCTCACTAGATATTGTCCAGCCTGGGCTCTTAGCTAGAGGCTTGGGGGAGCGCCCACTTCCAAGCTCATTCAGGTTGCTGACTGAATTTAGCTGCTTGGAGCTGCAGAGCAGAGATCCCCCTTTTCTTGCTGGCTGGCCAGTGGGCTGCCGTCTGTCCCTAGGGGCCAGCCCTATGTATCACCTGGCCTCCCCTTCAAACTGACAACAACATGGCAAGGTCCCTCCTAACCTTCCAGTCTGACTTTTCCTTCTGCCCTATCTCCTCTGTCTCCAGTCGGAGAAAGTTCTTTGCTTTTAAAAGTTCATGTGACTAGATTGATTTACCTTGAAGAATCCAACATAATCTTCCTATATGAAGGTCCATACCCTGAATCACATGCGCTAAGTCCCTTTTGCTTGTAATGTAACATATTAACAGGTGTAAGGGATGAGGGTGTGGGCGACTTTGGGGAGTCATTCTGCCTACCCCAGAGTGCTTGAAACAATACTGTCTCCCAATTGACGTCTTTGTTTCTTGTTTTAGGGATGAATTTTCATATTAATGAAAAGGCTTCATAAATGCCTGTGTTACTAAACTAGTTTATTCACAGAAATTTTTTGAGAAGAGATGAATAAATCACTCATGTTGGTAACAGAGATGAATAGATCTACCAGGGAGATTAGATAGACTTCTTTGATTTCCCAAGAACATTATTAGTAAATTCGAGTTGTTTCTTTCTGATTTTCTCCTGCATCTAAATGCACATGACATGGAGAATTGTGGGGTTTGCTCCTGACTGTGGGGTTGCCATGCTCTGGGGTTTCCCTAGTTTCAGTTCTGCTACAGCCTCTCCAAGAGAGTTAAGAGAAGCTCTGATTTTCCTAGCTACCATGTTCCTTTAATGATTGCCAGGCAGCTGGCATTGCTGTGGACAGGCCCGGCTGGAGACGGATATTCTGGTGCCAGGAGTTAAGCTTTGTGCTGATGTTTCCAGCTGTTTTTTGTGTCCTTTTGCTATGTAATGGGCATATTACCCAGGAAATTGATAACTGGCCATTTCAGATGTGTTGTTGGGAACTAGAGTTTTTGATGATTGTGCCAGTTGTTATTTGTGCTAACACTATGCACAATAGGGTGTTTGCCTCGCTCTTCCTTCTTGCTCAGAGTGATGAGTTTGGTTGCTCTTTAGGGGAGTTTAAGAAGGTTATCTCCAGAACCCAGTACTCCAAATGTATCACTATGCTCTTCTGAGATGTGTATTCCAAAGTTGGTAAATAGGGTTTCTTAGGCTATCATAAATAGCAGGTGTTGGTAACACACCTGCAAAGAATATTTGATATGTTTGTAAATACACATATTTATCTGAGCACCAACTAAAAAAGAATGAGGAAAGTGTTAATCCTTTTAAATGCAAAAATGTTAAACTGGACCTGCATATGAAAAAGTTTTTATTATAATACTGTACTAAAATGTATATACTTTTCCTGAAGAACATTTTTTTGCCTGAAAAGTAAAACAAGGAGGATTTTTTAGAAAACATTTAAACACCTGAGAATATGACTAAAATTTAACCACGGAGTCTAATATATTCATGATGACTTTTAATTGTTTTGATAGAATTAACGAGTCATGCCAACACCATTAAAAAAAGAAAAATATGAAATCTTTTTAAGGTAACATGTTCTATCAATTAAATTTAAAATAGTGGAATTAGCTATGCATATATGCACAGACCTAGAAAGATACATATTCACTTATGGAACATTGTGTTTGAGAGTTTGGAACATATCAATTTTATATGAATTGTGAATTACTCTTTGGACAGGCAACCCACCGACAAATATCCACCAACCCCTCAATTTGGAAAGTTAGAAAAAACAAGGAAACATTATCTAAAGGAAGAATTAGGCCAATCAAAGCCTTCACAGGAATTCATAGCAAAATTAAGAATTAAGATTGGTTCTTCAAGCTTAGCTTTAGCCAAGGAAGGAAAATAAAGAATTTGAAGATTTCTGTCCAGAGGATAAGAAGAGATTAGAAAATTAGAGACCTTTGCTGATAGAGCTGAACTTTCCTAGTGGTCTTTGACATTGGCCTTCAGCCCACGCTACTCTCAAAAGAATGATCCAGCAAATATGAAAATTACAGCCAAACGTGAGGAAAACTTTCTGGACACACACAAAAATAACCATGCAAAAGAATACAGCAAACTTACAGGAAAATAAATGTAAGGTATTCTCCATATTGTTGAAAGAAAAATGTATTCTTATCTCAACACTATTGGTCATAATAACACTTATAGCGTAGTTAGAGGTGTTGTGAATTTACATTGTAACTCTCTGCTTCTAGCGTTTATCACTCCACCATAAACTTGCTGAGCACTAAATTGTGGCAAATGGATTTCACAGCAGGTGCGAATGGGCATGTGCAGACATATATGGGATTCAAAGAGGGGGCAATGTCCACAATTTGAATTGAGCAAGTCAAATAACAAAATCAAAAACTCCCCTTTCTGCCCACATCCAAGGCTCCATCCCACAAATGACTGTGCTTCCAGCAGTGGTACCTGTGCTACAGGTGAGTGGATCACGTTTACAACCATGGAGAGCTTGGCTGGCCTTGTTTGCCAGCTGCTCCAGGAACCTTTCCTGCCCTTCTTTCCTTTCAGCTTTTTGGCACTACTTCCCATCACCTCCTTCTTCTGCCATGGCCTAATCAGCTACCTTTCCAGGTGCAGTCAATTGTTAAGAAGATCTGAGCCTCGTGGTAGGAGGAATGACCTCCCAAAGATGTCCACACCTAACCCCAGGACCTGGGATATGCTTCTTTCATGGCAAAGGGACTTTGAAGGTATAATTGATATTTCATCATTATTATTAGAAACATATTAATAGGTAGGTCAGGCACAGTGGCTCATGCTTCTAATCCTCCATCTCTTCAAAAAAATTAAAAACAAAACTACCTGGGCATGATGGCACATACTTGAACTCCCAGGTACTCGGGATGCTGAGGTCAGAGGATCTCTTGAGCCACAGAGGCAGAGGCTGCAGTGATCCAAGATTGTGCCACTGCACTCCAGCCTGGGTGACAAAGTGAGACTCCATCTCAAAAAGAGAAAGAAAGAAAGAAAGAAAGAAAGAAAGAAAGAAAGAAAGAAAGAAAGAAAGAAAGAAAGAAAGAAAGGAAGGAAGGAAGGAAGGAAGGAAGGAAGGAAGGAAGGAAGGAAGGAAGGAAGGAAGGAAGGAAGGAAGGAAGGAAGGAAGGAAAGAGAGAGAGAGAGAGAAAGAAACTATCCTGGATTACCCAGGGGAGTCCAATATAATCGCAGAAGCCCTTAAAAGCAGAGAACTTTCCCTTGCCAGAAGTAACACAGAAGTAGGAGAGATTAGAAGCAGTAAAAAGACTCAATGCACTTTTGCTGGTTCTGAGTATTAGGGACTTAATGCATGATGGCCAGAGATAGGAACTCACAGAAAGGATGAAAAGAAATGAGGATCTCCTCCAGGAGCAGAGACCAGGGACAGGAAGGAAGTGGGGGCTTCAGCCCTTCAATGATAAGGAGCTGAATTTGACCAAAACTCCTGAATGAAATGGAAGGAGAAGCTGCCCCAGGGCCTCCAGTGAGGAACGCAGCCCTACTGACCTCTTGATTTTGAGCCTAGTCTCTTGTCCAAACTCGATGACAGAATTATGAGATAACAAATGAGTATTGTTTCAGCAGCTTTATTTATGGTAATTTGTGGACAACTAAGACATTAACATTTGAAGAACGATAGAAAACTTTCCAACATTTCTGGGATTGTCCACTTTGGATGGTGCACCTGGTTTCAGCTTCTAATGTATGCTTAATTAATCATAACCAGCTTTATCGATCTTTTCTCTCTTCTTGTAGTTTGACATTCTTCTTTAATGTGGATGATGGAATAGAGTCCCTTTTTAAAAATTTCCCACCCCCAACTCAGAAACAATTAAGGCATCTGTAGGAAAGAGCTGCAGTTGAAGCATGGGGAGATGAAAGGCTGATGTCATGTCCCAGACTAAGACAGTCTCCAGGGATTTCTGCCCTTGGGAATTCAAACTCTTATTTAGGTTCCTCCAATAATGAGTTAGTGTTGGGCTGCGTGACTAAGAGAATCCAGCTGAAGTAATGGCCTGGGACTCCCAAATCTAGGTCAGAGGCTGGGCCTTGCTCCAACTCTCAGGTTGCTTGCTCTGTGAGATGCCAGTCACCATGTCTGGAGTGTGCTCAAACTTTCTAGGGTGAGGTCTTTGGGAGGAAGTACTAAGGTCTTTTAACAACAGCCACGTGTGCACTATCTTGGAAGCAGCTCCTCCAGCCCCAGCCACACTTTCAGATGAGTCCACCCTCCCTGCAGATAGCTTGACTGCAATTTCATGAGACAGCCCAAGCCAGAAGCACTCAGCCAAGCCACTCCTGGAATCCTAACCTGCAGATACTGCATTAGGTAATAAATGTTTGTCATTTTATGCTGCTGTATTTGGAACAATCCATTACATAACAATAGATGAAGAAGGCAGCTTAGTATTTTGAAAATAACAACAACAAAATCTTAACATTTTATGATAGGCACTTCTGTTCCTCAAAGTGTCTCCACCATCCTGTTAACTGGGAATCCCACCTCATCCCATCTGGCTCCTTCCCCTGTGTCCTCTGATTCCTCTTTGCTGCCAAAACAACTTACAGTTCTGGGGCCACACAATCTCATGTCAGTTGCCACCTTCAAGCCACTGGAGGGTTACACGGGCTCATCCCAAACCCATCCAGGGGCTCAGGAGACAACTAGGTGTTTCCAATGACAGAAACAACTTTCCTCACAAGACAGCAATTTTTTATGGCTGTCCTTTCTGTTCATACATAATGCTATTATTCTGTGCTTAGTAAGTGAAAATGGAGAATTACAGCCAATCCCTTCCTATACCTCTTACATCCCCACTGAGGTCTGCATGCCGTGGGTCACTAATGAACATTTGGAGCATATTCTCACTTAAACTAAGCCCATCTTCTTAACCTTTTCTCATGAGTCCTATTTTCAAAACCTTGATAAGTTTGATTAGTCCCTCTCAAACGTCTCTCAAATTTTTCTATAGGAATCAAATAGGATAAAATGAAATGAGAAATTGTCCTTCTGAAAAATGTATGTTAAAATGGACTAGAGCAGGAAGCTACCTTCCCACCAAATAAAATTTGACAGTGTTACCAAACTTAGTCACTAATAATATTCAGAAATATTGGTTTAGAAAGACTCTTGGGTGTTTGTAGAACTGAATCAAACCTCTAAGGACAAGCATCTATTGCCACTAATCACCAAAAGAATATGGCAGAAGTTTGATCTAAAACAGAAGCATCAGAAGCACACAAGCAATCACATAAGACTTCCTGAGTGAATGTTCAAAGGGGTTGCTATTTATCTGGGCCACTATTTGCTTGGGATGTTTGCTTTTGTTTCTCAAGCCCAGGCCTCAAAGTAACATCTGCCCTTAGTCGGACACGGTGGCTCATGCCTATAATCCCAACACTTCGGGAGGCCAAGGCAGGTGGATCTCTTGAGGTAAGAAGTTTGAGACCAGCCTGGCCAACATGGTGAAATCCCGACTCTACCAAAAAATACAAAAAGTAGCCGGGCGTGGTGGTGCACACATGCCTGTAATCCTGACTACTTGGGAGGCTGAGGTAGGAGAATTGATTGAACCCAGGAGGTGGAGGTTGCAGTGAGCCAAGATCACACCATTGCACTCCAACCTGGGTGACGGGGCGAGACTCCATCTCAAAACAACAACAACAATAACAACGAAACAAACAAGAAAACTGCCTGCCCTTGAAACACTTTTTATCCAGGCCCATAATTTAAGTTTCTACTGTCTTTCACATTTTTACTTACTGCTGCTTGATTTTTAATCTATCAGTATATTCTTTCTGTTTCACGTGCTATTTTGAGAAAAAGGGAAGTAAAATTTCGATTCTCCTATTACTTGCCTTGTCGTATACAAATAAATGACAAACCCTTTAGATATTAGAATTTAAAAATGTTTTTCCATTGCCTGCAATGCCCCTGAAGACTGGATTTCCTTTTTTGCCTATTTTTATACACGCATGCTATTTTCCAGCCTGTTTTCTTAATGATCTGGTCTGATTTCCACTTCTTATGGCCTTCTAATTTGCATTTCAGATGTCTGGATGGTTCTTACCTAATTAAGAATCATCTAATGGAACTCGGCAACTTCTACTATAAAAAGGTCCTGGGGTGTACTGGGGTCATCACCAGGAACCTAGGAGATGCCAATTATTACATGAAAAGAAGCTTTATTAGGCCCTGAAAGTAGCGTTTGAGGCATCATGAAAACATAAGCTCGTGTACTTAACTAGGCTGTAAAGAGGAGAACACATGTTTTAGATCCTCCTTAGATGTTTCAGGCTCTTTGTCCATTGGTCTCTGACCAGGACTGGGGGATCCTTCCTAACTCAAATGGGAGGAAACTCTGGTAAGATGGGAGAACCACTTGTTGTCATGGCCTCATAACAATCTGTGGCAGATTCACATCGAGTTACTATGTCAGGAATAATGAGTCCCTTGGTGCCCAGGAACAAAGTGACAGTGGCTAATGAGGCAGAACAGTGCATGTGATGAAGCAATGACATTTTTTTGAAGTCAGCAATCTGAGGTAGAGATCAATAAGTGTTTTCCAGGGTTAATTCACTGGTCACTATTACTGACATGCTATTAGAGATAGAGATGAACTCAGGGGTTCAGGAGTGAAGCTTAATCCAGATAAGTGTTAAGGACATCAGATGTTTATTTCAATAATCCAAAACATCACAGCCTTACTCCTAACCCACCCTCTTCAGGGATCCCACACCCTTCAATCAATTAGTGTTGCCTGGCCTGTGTCCATCTGAATCCTCTCCTAGCCTGGATCCAAGATTCTATCCTCCTTGACTGTGTCTAAGAGGAAAGGCTTTCATCTACCTGCACTTTCATGGGTTTCAGGGTTGAGTGACTTCTATTTCTATTTCTTTGGGAAATTGGTGACTGGGCGACTCATTGCTGTCTGTAATGGATATTGTATTATAGTGTGAGTTGTATTGTGGATATATCAGATAAAGTTTGGAATGTCTGGGCTTTTGTCTTGCCTTTTTCATAGACTCAGGGTTTGCATCAAATTGAGTCTTTTCATCTCTCTGTGCCTTAGTTTACCTATCTGTCAATTAGGAATAACAACAACCACCATGTAGTCACTGTTAGAACTCATGCAATGATAGTATTTATTGAACGCTTATTACTCTCCAATCAATGAGAACATGTTTCATGTGCACCATCAGTTAAATCATATGACAGTCCAGACAGGTGGGTACCATTGTTACTATCACCCCCAGACAGTGTGGGAATACAGTTAGAGTACTTTGGATCTCCTGTTTTCCATGTAATTCCTTTGCCAGTCCTGTATTCTTTAAGTATTTTCTCCTATAGTCTTTGAGTCTATTTGTAGCATATTGAAAAATAAAAATCTTTAAGTGCCTTCATTACAAATGACTCTTAACCCCAATTATAGCATACGGATGACAAGGCAATGCTGCAAAAGAGTACGCAGCTTAAAATTGTCTAAATTCAGGCCTAAAACTTGCCTCGTGACCCTGTAGCCTGCGAAATCGCAGGAACAGGGCCCCGTTACTTGTGTAAAAAGAAAAATGGGGCTACTGCATGAGTTTAAGGATAAAGGAAAATATCTGAGAGTATAAGCAATTGCTGAACTGTTTGAGAGTAAGATATGTAGATAAAGATATTGAGAACTGAGGTAAACAACTGATTGATATCCTCAGTTTTTAGAAGAGTTATTTTATTAATTATACCTGGTGAAAATTCAAGAATGGTCTGAACTTTAAGGCTCATGGTAAAAAAGAGGAAAGAGAAACTTAATCTAAATCAAGGTGAAGAAGCAAAAATGTTTCCAATTCAAGAAAGTGCTGATAAATTATCAACAAGGGAAATTTAAAGTGAGAAATGTCGACAGTCATAACACATTGTCCTAAAAGGTAAATTTAACCTAAAGAGAGAGTTTTTTTAAAGTATTAAGTTTTTCATTCAAATTTCTTGAGCTTAGAAAAATGGGGGAAGGAAGAGAGAGAGAATGCATGTAAAAGGATTAAAAGACAAGGTGTTTTAAGAATTAACCACGGGTGTGCATAAGGTCATTTAAAAGTGAAAAGGCCCGGTATTAGAAGTTCTGATTTCGTGACTCTAGTTTTGCTCCAACTCCTGAAAGAGAGCCTTATGCCAATTCTTCTGGGACTGATCACTCTATTGGTTCCAAGCTAGGATGTTTCTCATTCAGAAGCTCTTCCCCCAAAGTCAACAGTTCAATAGTTTTTATCCTGTTAGAACTGGTATTCATTAGAGAAAAGCAAAGTCCTCTAAGTTTGAATGGGAGACTTTTGAGGAACGCATTTAAAGATGAAATAAGAACTAAAACCCAACCAGCAAGATGCAGAACCAGATATTCTTGACAGAAAAAGATAGATTGCACAAATAAATCCATATTTCAAATAACAATTACAAATCAGTGGTGCTGTTGATCCAGTGTATCAACCATAACTAAAAACTTCAGACGTTCATTTTAGAGTTGTTAGAAAAATAACAAAAATTATAAAAACAAATAGCAGTATTATTTTAAGACACCAAGTAAAAATTGTTTTATCACTTAGTTTTCAGGAAAATGATGTGCTTGGAATATCAAAGCAACGACCAGGTTGTAGAAGTTGAAGGAATTATTGATTATAGTATTTCAATAGAAATGGAATCATGAGTCAAAAAGAGAATCAAATATATGCAGCTATTGGCTGCACTCTGGGTGGAGGGGAACTTTACGATGATGATTTGGCCTTTCCCGGGCATAAAAGGGCAGGACAGGATAGACCATATGGTTTCCTCCTGACCTTTAATGTTTCTATGTAACTCTGTATTAACAAGGCAACAGCCAGTCTAAGGAGATAATGCCATCTGGTGCCACGGAGATACGAAGCAGGATAATCTATTAGATAGATAATAAAGGAAAGGCTGTTGGAATTACACCCAACTGCCTGGGAACTATAAAGAACCGTGGGCAGGAACTGGGTTTGACGCTGAACTAATTGTGACTGGGAAAAACACATTCATGCAAGTTGCTAAAACTCTGTTTCTGTAAAAGCAGGAAGATCAAAATTTTCTATTGGATCATTTTTATGACAGTGAAAAATAAAAATAAGTTCTTTGCTTTTAGGCGTGATAGACATTATCTTAGGGCCATACATGAAACATGTTAAGCAATCCAAATGTAATTAGAGGAGTGAGCTCAGCTTCCAGGCCACCATTCTGAGTTAACACAGAATATGCAAATTATACTGAAAGGAATCCCAACAGGGTTTTTCCACGGAGGCTCAAACTTGAGATCATTACATAGAGAGCTTGAAAATTCGCAAGAAGCATTTTGGGGCAAGGGAAGAAGGCGGGTTTGGTAAGAGCGAGGCGTTGTTTTCCATCTGCAACAAGCTGTCATATTTTGAAGGTGTTCTATAAACAAGAGTGAAGTATTTAGGAAAACAGATTTACTGGAACATTCCCAAGGATTTGGGAGTTTATCTAAGCTAGTAAACAAACAAAAGGTCCCTGGTTCTGAGGCTGATAAAGAAAGCCGTGCATAGGACCCGGTATTCTCCCTCACACCCCGGGCCTCCTGCCATTTGTGCCTGGGAACGAACCGGCTGGGCAGGTTTTCCAGATCCCTCTAAACATTCCTAAATAACTGCACTCCCCAAATTACAGTCCTCAAGGGTCTCGTTTCATTTTCTGAGAATTGGTAACAGGCCACTGTGGCTGATGAGAAGAGCAGGGTATCCAAGCAACTATTGTGAATGAAGGGAGCACGGCGCCGGATGCATCAGTGCTCCAGGTGACTGTCTTAAACCAGAGCCTGGAGAAGTTCGCCTCAGAGCTGCCCAGATTCCATCTGAAAATCATCTCATCATCTCTAATTCCCACCAGGTAATCGGAGGTTTATCTTAATCCCACGTGTTCAGCCGAGAGCCCTGAGATCTTGGCCGAGGGTCCCTGATCACATACCCCTATGACTAAGGCACAGAGCTTGTCTGCAACATGGTAATAAATGCCACTCATTCTTTCAGTTAACAAATGTTTATTGGCGTCTGCTATGTTCTAATCACTATTTTAAATGCTTAGTTTATACCAGTAAGATAAAAACACAAAGCACACATAGGTCTCTGCCTCATAGAACTTACTTTCCAGCCATGAAAAACAGACAGCGACAAAAGAAAAACTTACATTAAACGAACATGTTCTATATGTTATGGGTTGGATTTGTTCCCTAAAGAGATCAATGATGATGTCCTAACATATACATATAACGTACCTCCTCTTTTGTAATGGGGTCTTTACAGAAGTATCATTAGTGTGGATTGTCATGCAGTATATTTGGCGTCCTTACAAAAGGGGACATTTGGACACAGACAGAGACGCGTACTGAGGAAGGGCAATATGAAGAAGCAGGAAAAATACCATGTGCTAGCCAGGGATTGCTGGTGACCCCAGAAGCCAAGGAAAGGGGCCCAGGACAGATTCTTCCTGGCAGCCTCAGAAGAAACCGGCTTTCATTTCAGACTTGGAGTCTCCAAATCTGTGAGACAAACATTTCTGTTGTTGAAGCTGCTTGGTTTGTCGATGCTTTATCAGGCAGCCCTAGGAATCTAGCACCACACGGTGTCTGTTACGGGCTGGATGGTGCCTCCCAAAATTCATAGACTGGAGTCCTAATTCCCCAGGACCTCTGAATGCGACCTTATTTGGAAACAAGGCTGTTGCAGATATAATCGCTTGAGTAAAGATGAGGTCTTATTGGAGTAGTATGGGCACCTGATCTAACATGACTGGTGTCCTTATAAAAGTGGAAAATTGAAACACAGACACACACACCAGGAAAATGCCGTGTGAAGATGAAGATGGAGGTCAGGGCGATGCCTCTAAAAGCCAAGGAAGGCCCAAAATTTCCAGCAACGGCCAGAAGCTGGGACAGAGGCCAGGAACAGCTTCTCCCCTATAGCTTTTGGAAGGAACCAGCCCTGGTGACACCTCGATCTCAGACTCGCAGCCTCCAAATCTATAAGACATGCATTTCCGTCCTTTAAGCACCTCCAGTCTGTGGTGCTTTGTTACAGCAGCCCTAGAGAACTAAGGCAGCATATAGGAAGGTGACAGATTGAAAGGAAAAGGTGCAGTTGAGGTGGTCAAGAGGAGTTGCAGAGGCTGAAGGCAGTGGGGAGGACCCAGTGTGGGGTGGAACAGATCTCTGTGGACAGCCCTGAAAAGGGGGTGTTGAACAAAGACTTGGGGACGTACAGGAAACCAGGTAAGTGAATATTTGGGGGAAGGTTTTTCCTGCAGAGGAAACGGCAAGTGCGAAGGCCTGAGGCAGGAGCATGCCTGGTTTAATTGAGAAACAGCAAGGGGTCAATCCAAAGAAGAGGAGCAGCAGATGAGGTCAGGGAGGTAACAGTGGAACCAGGTCATACACGGGCTTCTACCTTGAGTGAACAGGCACCCATACGAGGTTTTGAGAGAAAAACAAAATGAAGCAGTCTTGGTTATGTTTTAAAAGGACACTTGTATGCTGTGTTGAGAATAGGTTATGGGGGAACAAAGAGAGAGATAGGGAAACCAGTTAGGAGGTTCCCACAGTGGCCCAGGTGTCAATGAGGATGGTTCAGACCAGAGCATGACTCAGACTTGCCTCAGAGGAGGTAACAAGAAGAGAATTCTGGAAAAACAGTGAATGTGTGGCCCAAAGTCTTTCCTGGAAGGTCAGATGCACCTAGGACAACAGGAAAAAGTTAAGGTGACTCCTGTGTGTCTGCTCTGGGCCACTGGGAAGATGGAGTTGCTGTCACCTGAGATAAGAATGACTGTGCAGTGGCAGGTTTTATGGGGGCAGCTCAGGAGTTCAGTGCTTGGCACATTGAATTGAGGTCGAGTCAACATCCGGCAGACGTTGGCTAAGTAGCTGCATACACAAGATTGGAGTCTGAGGCTGGGGGTCTGGGTTGGAGATATGAACTTGGGTCATCATCATATGTCCTGTGTGTAAAGTCAGCATTCAGGATGACATGGATGGAGAAGAGAAGTCCCTTCCATCATTTTTCAAGTACAAGGTCAAAGGGCGCCTGTGCCGTGGTGTATCAAGGAAAGGGTGTAGTTCGAATCCCTTATTTTTGCACAGTGGTGCTTTCTACACCTAAACTGTGCAGGTGAAGTCCAACAGTCCCTTTCTAGTCACTGCATGGACTGCCACCTCCTAGGGCCACCAGGCTCTCGGCTTCAGTCTTCATTCTGGGGTGTTTGTCATCACGGGGAGCCATGCAATCCTCCCCCTGTGGACAGAAGCAAGTTCAAATCCATCCTGGCAACACTAAGATTGTTTTCTAGACCAGATAGAATTGTGATGGGATTTCGAAGAACAAACTCACCTACCAGGTGATTCCTCTAATCTCCAGGGCCAGCCTCAGAAGGCAGAACTGCTGGGGAGTTCCAGTTGCATGCCCCCATCCCAGTCTCCACAAGCAAAGTGACTGCAGCATTCCCAGGCCAGCAAGGACACTTGGCAGCCAGCACTTCTCCCCTTGAAGCAGAGGCCATGGGCTTGCCGTGCCTTCCTGGCCCCAGGAGCACTCAGGGGCAGCCTATTCAAATGCACAGCAATATGTTTCACTGTCTCCAGAGGGTTGCTGAAATCCTACAGAACCTATAAGAAGGCACTTAGCATATTTTGTATTTATGGAGAGGCTTTCTACCAACAGTCTGTGCGGTACAGGTCTCATTTCATTCATCCTCGCAGCAGGGGTGTAGATGCTTGGGAAGAATTGTCAATTTTACCTAATGTTGAGACAGAGCTGCAGAGAGGTTAAATGACTTGCCTAAGGCTATATGATAAAACAGTACCAGAGTCAAGATTAGAGCCCTGGAATCTTGACTTCTGGTCTACTCTCTTACACCTTTCTTCAAAAATAGCATAATAAAAAGTGCACTAAATTTGAGAGTTTAATTTTCTTTGTGACATTCAGCATGTTGCTTAACCTCTCCCTGCCCCAGTGTCTGAATCCATAAAATGGGGATAGTAATACTTGTCATCTAGCTTGTCACAGAAATAGTATGAATATTAATCTTTTTAGTGATTAGACCTTTTGGAAATAGCTGCCATATAAATTCAACGTTTAAGTTAAGATCACAGACAACTAAGTGTATATTATCCAATGAAATAGAGAAATGCATTGATTTTATTTTAATGGTAGTAAAAAATCTATAACAATGATAGCAAGTTTTTGAAGATATTCATTTGATATATCAACATGGTGTTGATTTTCTAATGATTATGTGAGGGTATTGCAAAATGGCTTAATTTTTAAACGTCTAATCTTTTTCCAAAACTATCTTCCAAAACCCTTAGTTTTCTGTAAGTGGTAGAACCTGATTTATTTTTCAGATAAAATATACTAGGTTTACTTGTTTTGTGAAATCACATTTGTAATAAAAGGAAACAAAGGAAGAACATGGGAAAGGTTTTACAATTTAGTCCCTTTCCTCCATATCTTTGCTGAAAGTCCAATATCCCCTGTAACTACTAAAATGGTGGTGAAATTTGGATTTATTTCCCACTTCCCAGGTCTGCTCTAGTCCTCCACATTATCCTGAGCAAAGTACTCAAGAGTTAATGGAGTCCATGGTAGAGTGTTTGCTTCTTCTGTTTGAAATCAAACATCTGATCTTTATCTGCGGTGACAGGTTTAATGCCTTTCTCCTCTGACAAATTTTCAGTTGAAGAGGAATGCAAACACTGGTATCGGGACAGTTGTATAAAGGCCTAATCTGAGCAAGCCAATATTGGCAGTTTGATCCCTAATGAACAGCAGAACCCTGAAGGGCCCCACTTGCCAGAAGGGAAAAAAACAAAACAAAAAACATCGAAGCAGAAGCCTGTGTATGCTTTTTCCAGCACCTCCGTGGCTGTGCTTGGATCTGGCAGGGGAGACACATAACAGGGAATTTTAGCTGAGAAGTGTTGGCATTCTCCTTTAGCCCTACCAGGGATGGAGGGCACGCAGTCACCCAGGAAACAAATGAAAGCAGGAGAGAGAACCAGGTCACAGAAGGCCTCAAGAATTAACTGGGTTTTCCCTTGACCCTTAGAGGGTTCTACCATGTGGAAGTGCTGAGTTCTGTGTTCCTCTCTGGGAACTTAATACTCTGAACAATGAATTTGCCTACCATGTTTCCATAGGCCTAATGTATTAACGAACTTGGCTGACTTGGGGGAACTTTCCGGAGAGTACTTTAAACTTCCCTACCGGGCAACATGTGAGTATCCAGAGATCCAGAGAGGCTCCTTAGGAAAGGGAGAAAGACGAACTTGCGACAGAACTAGAATATTCCAAGCATGCCTAAGGTAGGCCCAGTGCAGTCAAATATTATATTTCATATGTGGGGAATTCATCACTATCACAATAAATGGGAATGTTTTAAGTCAATTTAGCCAATTCTTTTTTTTTATGTTTGTTTGTTTTTGAGATGGAGTCTCCCTCTGTCACCCAGGCTGGAGTTCATGGTGCGATCTCCACTCACTGCAACCTCTACCTCCTGGGTTCAAGCAATTCTCCTGCCTCAGTCTCCTGAGTAACTGGGATTACAGGCATGTGCCACCACGCCAAGCTAAGTTTTGTATTTTTAACAGAGACGGGGTTTCACCATGTTCCTCAGGCTGGTCTCGAGCTCCTGAGCTCAAAGTGATCCACCCGCCTCGGCCTCCCAAAGTGCTGGGATTACTGCCGTGAGCCACCGCACTCGGATGAGTCAATTCTTTTCTATTGTATTAAAATTCATGTGATATAGAAGAAACTTGAAAGAAAATAGATGGTAGAAATTTCTGACTGTGACTGGCATATAAAATTCTGTAGAGAAAACTTACATCCTAATCTCTTGTTGCCCTGATATGGTATGAACCAATATAACCATTAATATCATGTAAAATTGAAACTAAAATTTGAAAAACTATTTTGTATATAGTCTAAAATATACTACAGTCTTTGATATTTGTTCTTTGGTGGCATGACTTTTCCCTTGTTCTTCCCCCCTCCTCCATCAACCACTTACAACTTTTGTTTATTGAATGGACAAATATTCATTAAATGTTCAGTATGTGCAAAGTGAACTGTTTGGCTGTATTAGGAAGGAAGACAAAGATGTGTGAGAAATGGGGAAAAAATTAGACTCTCACCAGAGTCTTCTAATTAAGCCAATGCATTCTGATCACAGAGCTCTTCCATAAGATTTCTCTGGTTGGTGGAAACCCATAGACCTGATGGTCATTCAACCTCACTTCCAACTGGTGAGTTTCTGGCTCCCTCTGCACCTGTGACTTTGGTGTATTGTCAGAGGCGTATACCTGTGTATTGTATTTGGCGTATGCCTTCTTAGGGAGTCTTGGGTCTTAGTTGGAGTAAGAAGTAAATTCTAAAGTCTTTTTTTTTTTTTTTTTTTTTTGGTAATAATGGCAAGCTGACCCTTCATCTAATCTAATCACACCTCACATCAGGTTAATTTGTAAATCAATCCTCTTACATTATTAATCATCACAGAAAACTAGATTTAGCACCATACAGCTTGGTTAATCCTCCTACTACTCAGCCTATCAAACCTCAGGCCCTCTCTATTCCTCCATTGTGTTCTCTGGAGCTCAGAATCCACCTTAGTGGAGTCCAGGGAACCACAACCACTGCAGAGAAGTCAGATCCATCATCCTTGAAGGCTGACCCTCCAGCTTCTTTTAGTGGCCCAGTATTGAGCTTGTTCACCTGTCTGAATAACACAAGACCTCTTGCTGAGACAGTGGCCTTGGTAAGCAAACGCCTTCAACTCAGCTCGGGTCGGACTAAGACGTTCTCAGGAAGCAAGAGGATTCCTGTTCCAGATGAGTGTTCTCAGCACCGCCTGCAGGTAGGGTGGCACAGGGGGAGGAACCACGGCCTGGTGTGTCCTCATCCAGACATGCCTTTCTTTGGGATGTGAACTGCAGGGTCTGCACCCTGGCTGTTCGTCCAGTGGATGTTGTGTCTTCTCTGTGTTCACATGTGCTGTGGTCTCGGAGCCCGTAAACAACCTGTTTATCTGAACATATTCTTCAACTTACTGCTCCCTGCATTGGCTGCCCCTGAACAGGGGTCTCAAGTCAAGGATTATGTTTTCCTCTATCTTATAGACCTCAAATACTGGAGGCAGACAAGTGTCTTCTTTGCTCCCTATTTAACTTAAGACCATTTCTCCTACTTCAAACTCCTATCTTATTGGAGACACCGGTTATTGGCCATCATGTTTGCAGTCATCCTCCAAACCCCCAGTAACTCCTCTCACTCATTAATGGGTTTAGGACTTGGAACATTCATTTTCGCTCCATGATGGCACTTGTCATCATGGATGACAGCTTGAGCATTCGTCCACATAGCTAACTCCCCACGCTCACCTTTCCTGGCTCGACCCTCAGTTAAACCATCTTTTTATTCTATTTGCTCACCCAGCCAGTCACATGGGCCTGTTTGAAGCTGTGTAATTTCTGGTAACTTCACTACCTTAGAAATCTTGCCTCTAGGGATCCTTTTCTCTGACATCCTCCTCTTGACTGTTCTCCAACACCACCCAGACCTCCGTGGAGGCTCCCCACCCGTGTACTGATCACAGTGGCTTGCTCCACCACCACGTCCTCTTCATACCCTCACTTCTCTCTTTATCCACCTTATTTTCTGTGCACCTTAAAATCATCCTTAATACCCCTGCTGCATTCTTCCACTGAAGCAATATTAGTACTCTAAAAGCTCTCTACCTAAATATTACTGGAGACAAAAATCATCCAACCATGCAAACTGGACTCACGTTAAATTTACAACAAATCTTAAAGGGCACTCAGAACCATCAGAGGACCCTACAATGCCTCCTATTCTCTGCAATGACGATTTCACGATTTACTCTTTCCTCCAGCCTAACACCCATTTCCCCGTACACCACCGGCTCATGACCTTGTTGCCTATCAGAGAGAAAATGAGGCTCCTCAGAGAAGACGCGCCTGCCTTTCCTCCACCAAACCCAAGCCCGACTTGCTGTACAATATATGTAATTTCAACCAGTTTTAAGTGTGCAATTCAGTGGTGTTTTATTCGTCTCTGGAGCTTTTATCTCTTCCCTGAAACTCTGTACCCATTAAGCAGCAGCTTCTCACTTTCTTCTCCTCCCAGACCCTGGAAACCAGCATTCCACTCTGTGAATTTTCATACTCTAGAAACCATATGTAGGTGAAATCATAAAGTATTTGTGCTTTTATGTCCAGCTTATTTCACTTAGCATAAAGTCCTCAAGGTTTATCCATACTGTCAAAGTGCTTTTTTTAGGAAAATGAAAGGAAAATGAAAAAAGAGTCACAGAGAATTTAAACCTTCTTTGATAAACATTTATCTTCAAGTAACTTATCCAACCCAAACCTCAACCTAAGAACTCTGAGGCTGGAATGACACTTGTTTAAGATGTCTAGTTACAGCCCTTCTTCCAGTAAAATGAGCACAGCAGCACCATGCTGACTGCTTCTTTCCTCCTGTTAACTTTCTGAGTGAATTCCTGGTGGCAGTAAAGTGGCTTCACTATGAGCCCTTCAGTTCATAGTATTTCAGATGTTTTCTTTTCTACGTCAAGTGTCTTACTTGAATTTTTGGTATGCATTTACCTTACTCTGGTTTTACATCAGGCCTTTGGACCTGGGTATGTAAAAGATAAAACAAAGTGTCAAGGGAAATCCTTGGTTCACGGGGCTGATCCTCAGGCCCTGTGAGTCTTTGCCCCAGCTACATTGGTGCATCTTGAAACTTGAACCACCTAGAAGGAAACCTTACATTACAGGCAAAAATGGAAATGGCCAGAATCTAAAGCACCTGTTTCAGTCCCAAGAGCTGTATGTCTCCCTGCTTCTGACTTTACCCTCCTGAATCCTCCTGCTCTAGGCCATTCTTCCTGACTTTCAACCATGCCTGCTGCAAACCCTTCTGTCTGAATGGAAAGATTTCTTCACAGGGTTCCTCAAGAGATTAAAATGCATGCTGCGTGTCCTTCCACCACCCCACTCAAGTAATGGATTTATTCTTTCCCAGGGCTACTGGTTCTGCTTTTCATCTATTCCACCTCAATTCCCCCTACTTTCCAAAAATTCAAGGGTCACAAAAAGTTACCATGTTCATTCTTCCTCTCCATCACATCAGGGAGAGAGGTGCACTGGCCACGTCTTTCTTTTCTGCACACTTGGCAAGGCTGAGCCAGCTGGAGTTAGAGGTGTGGTGGTGATGGTGGTTCTGTGCACTGTGGGGTGACGTGGGCAGGGTGGTGAGTCCTAGGGAAGGGAGGTCAATGCCCTGACCTGACTTACAGTGGGTGCCAACTCTAACAGGTGGAGAGGTGCTTCTAAGGTCCTTGGGTTTCAGCTCACTCCTGTGCTCACACTCATTCTTTGAAAACAGAACCATGACCAGTCTGCAGGCAAACTCCTCTGAGCAGATACAGGCATTGCAGGGAGGGCTTGACGGGCACCTAGAAACTTTGCTGTCCACCCAGAAACATGATCACTGACCTGCAGCCACAAGAGTGCCAGACCACATGGATTCCAAACAATTACTTTCCTCAGCTGTTAGATTTTCAAACGTGATCTATAGAGTGATGCTGACAGTAGATTTTCTGCCAGCAATAAAGGTGGCCTGATTCACAGAATAATTACTGTATGCAAATGAATGTGATTTTCCTCTGCCCTTTTATGGATGACTCTGCTCTGCCATTCATCAGGGCCACAAATTTCACTTGGGAGGAGACGGATTTAAAGAGACAGGCGCCCCTGGAGCTTTGCAGTGAACTTACTAAATCCAGGGTAAGTGTCTTCATAAATAGATGTGCATATGCTAGAGGGGGCTGCCAGACGCTGACCTTTTTATCTCTGTATGGCTGCTTGGAAAACTGTTGAGAGAACATCTTCCTTTGTGCCCTCCCAGGTCTTCTGGGAGCAGTGTCCTGCAGGTTCTCGTGTCCTGTGAGTCCCATAGACCCTGGTGGCTTCTCCTTCACCTTTCAGGGTAGCCCCTCTTCTGTGACGAAACAGAGGAACAGAAAGTATTTCCCATACCTGGCTCTGCTTCTGATGAAATAATAGCACAGACAATTAATGAGAAGCGTTGTTTTGCTTGATACTGAAATGTAATGGAAGGAAATACACAGTAAAAGCTGGAGGTGCAATATTCTCTTAAAAACCTTGGGTTTCATGTCTTTGGTTCTGGAGTCTCTGGTACCTAATGGTATCCCACTGGGTCAATTCATTTCTTCACGAGTGTCTGTGTCCAGTCACCTATGCACAGGGGGTGGGTCTGCCCTCCTCTACTGCAATGGAGGTGACGTTGAATAATCCTACGGAATGGAGGGGGTTGCCAGTCCCTGAGGTTGGGACCAGAACACGAGTGCGCATTCACAGGGAACCCGCAGAACATGATGTGTCATTGTCAAATATCAGCTTCCACATTTGCTCCCAGAGCACAGTGTGCACCCTCATCCTTTGAGTGTGGAAGAAAGGGGGGTGTGATTGTTGTAAATGGGACAGCCACACCTGTGAAGGGGCTGTCTTGTTACTCATATTGTAACAATATATTGATGTCAGCACATCTCCAACACATTTTCTTCCACTGTCACTTAGAGAATAAAGGAAAGACACGTCGGTGTTTACATGTACACATGCAGCACGCACCACGGTGGCCCATCACAACCTTTCCCAAATAAATACCAATTAATATAGAAATTTTCTGAGTGCAAAACAGGTGAGCCTGGTCTCCAGGAATTCCTTCAGATGATGCCACTAAGTCTTTTCAGTGGTTCATAGGAGAAGCACAGATGGTTTCACAGATGCGTCAAACCACGACATTATTTTAAAACAAAGCTTCAGATCAATCCCTGAGGATGATACCTTTTCTTAGGAAAACCAAATTTTCTTCTCTTCACAAATTATAAGAATGAATAACACCTTTGATTAGCAATTTGTCTCTTAATTTCATTCTTTAATACCGACTTTGATATAACATAAAAGACAATGTTCAAAAGAGATTCAATATTTGATTGCAATAAATTATAACTCCATTTTAACCTTGTATACTACAGTGATTGCATGTACTGAGAATTTAGAGAGTAGATGGGGAAAGATCCAATAGTCCACTTGAGAAATTTTCCCAAAAAAACTAGAATTATTGAAAAAATTCTAAATAATATGTATTATGTTGATTATAGATAGATTTGTGTAAAAATGTATACTTACTTTTTATTCAGTAACAGTCAAAAACAAAAAGGTAATTTATACTTGCCAGAGTTGAATGCAAATTGACAATTTTAACATCTGTTTAAAAAAAAATCCTAAAACACAGACAGCAATACTAAAGACCACATGACATTAACAAAGGAAAGAGAGTTGAGAAGAACAGATTTAGAGGCCAAGTGGCTTGGTTAGAATTGATTCTCAACAAGTCTATTTTATTTAGCAGAAATGTCTGTCACCCTCTTTTATGGGCTGACCTGTGTCCTCCCCCAAAAAGGTATGTTGAAATCCTAATCCTCCTTCAGAGTGTGACCTTATTTACAGAGATAATCAAGTTTAAAGGTCACCGGGTGGCCCCTAATCCAATATAACTGTGAGCTAGTAGAGAGGGGAAGTTTGGACACAGAGATGGATGTGTGTACAGGCAGGACGCCGTATGAACTTGGAGGCAGAGATGGGGGATGCATCTACAAACCAGAGGACACCAAAGATTGCCGGGAGCCCACCAGAAACTCAGAGAAAGGCATGTCACAACTTCTCCCTCATATCCCTGAGAAGGAACTAATCTTGCCTTGATCTCAGACTTCCAACTTCTAGAACCTAGAGACATAAATTTCTGTTGTTTAAGTCCCCCAGTGGTAATCAGTTATGGCAGCCTAGGAAACTAACACACCTGCATTCTCTTATCAAGACATGGGGTTAAAAACAGAAATCCCTGCAGAGCAAATAAGGACAGCAGCAGCCTCCTGTTGGTCTACAGCAGGAAGAGACGGCAGAAGACGGTCTTGGCTCTTCTCCTGGGAAAGGTTTTTGTTCACCACCCGAGAGCTTCAACACTGTGGCTTCAATGACAACTGCCAATCATATTCCCTTACATCTCCAGGTGACAGATGATTGGCCACAGGAGTTGGAATGTTGGCTTGTTAGCCAATTAGAGCATGGAGAAGTGATGGTGTTTCTCCCAAGGCTGGAGATGTAAAAGCCTAGGACTGTTGGCCGCCAGGTGTTCCTTAGAGTGCAAGAAGCTGGTCTGTAGCATGAAGGAATGGAGTTAACATACAGAACAAGGAGGGTTGGTGGAAGAGAACAAGAGGAGCTGGTGGCGTTTGCGTTCTTGGTCTCACATCCTCAAACATCTGCATGCAACTTTATTTAACTGCACCCCTGACCTGACTTCAGCTTGTTTACATGAGCACATACCTCCGCTAGGCTAATTTCAGTTGTATTTTTGTTCTTGCAAGTAAGCAACTACACATTAACATACCACTCGAACATTAACTTGATTTTAGTATTCCTGAATATCAAAAATGTATTTTGTGCTTCTTGAGCAAGTACCTAAATTGTTATCACAGATTAAAAAGAGTTCAACTATAAGGCCTGTGAATTTAACATTACTCAATAAATGTTTTTATTAGACTGAATACAGTGTTGGGATTCAAGGTTACTATTGTGCAGGTAGTCAAGGTATTAGTAATTCTGATGTTATAATTTTATTTTTACAAGTTATTTCTTCAAACCCTGTTCTGTGTCTTTATAACAAGTTGCACTGACATTGCACTAGAAGGAATATTGAGTTGCAATTTTAAATATCACTCATTTTTAGCCAGGAACTCACTGAACTGAGACAGACAGTATCTGAGCATTTGTGAATTCCTGTGAGGGACTTATAAATTCACCTCTAGACTCTTCCAACAGTGTCTGGTTTTTCTTGCCATGAGTTTGTGCCTCCCCCAATTAGAATGTCTACTGTCACACCATTAATCTTTGTAAAACCCATTCAGTCATCCATGTGTTCATTCATTTGCTGTTATTCATGCATCACGATGTCATGTGCCTCTGTGTGCCCCCTTCTCTGAGAGACGCTGTGAGTGCATAGGTTCAAGGAACACAGCCCCTGCCCTCAGGAGCTTTCCGTCTGGATATAGTTCAAGTGAATCCTCCACTGTAAATCGGTCATGGGTCCAAGGCTGGCAAGACCAAGTCCAAATGCCTCAGTCTGGCATTTGAGGCACTCCTTTGATTTGTTAGACCTTTTATACCAGCTGGATTGATTTTTATTCTATTCCTTAGAGACAATACTGAGACTACTTGACTCTGACCAAAATTTTCCACAATTTTCCTGATTCTGAGATTGTACTTATGTTTCCCTACCTTTAATACCTTTCTCAATGGCATTCATCTTTTCAAATCACATCCCAGTCAAAGGTCACATCTTAGCTGTTCCAACCACAGGACTCTCTCCTCACTTGAAATTCTATAACAAGTTTTAGAATTTTCTTTTTAACTAGATTGTAAAATAAGGCCACATCTTTTAGTGTAAGGATGAAGTTTTATTTGTCTTTTATCTCCCATAATATGCCTCAACATAGGCCAGTCAATATTTGTTGATAAATTGATTGATAATTTTGTGGTATTTATTGTGTCCTTCCATGTTTGGTCAAACTTTTGATGAGCCTAGGATTTGACTTGTTAAGAAGAACACTCAAATCTCAGCAGCCTGTTTTGACTTCTTTTACCTCCTTCACTGTCCAAGGAGGGGAACATAAGTCTGGCCTTTGTTGACCCTTTGGGACCCAAGGTAACCAAAGTATTTCTTAAAGGAAGCTGGAAGTGCCTTTGACTCTAAAATTAAGAATTAAGCCAGCATCCAGGGAGGTAATCTGAAGCATTCAAATAAATTGCCAAAAATTAAGCAGATATCACGCACTAGAGCATAAGACCTCAAGACGGCTACTGATGGCCTGGGAAAATCCACAGCTGCTGGCAACTCATCTATGAATCGGCCCATGCCCCTGGGACCTTGCCGATGGTACGTGGTGGACTTCTTGATGGGTTTCAGAGGGGAAGAATGAACCTGCAATTGTCTGTCACCTTGGAACGTCAACCAAACGGCTTAATGATTTATTTGTATTTTTTGGTTCATGAATTCATTCATAAAGCCACCAAATATGTCTTATCACCAGTCACAGTGCTGGGTTCAGAGAGTCTGGGACACCAGCAATCTGGAGAGCTTGTAGTGTATACTCTTCTAATAAGATGGGTGTTGAACCAACAACTATAGTCATAGTAAGGGATTACAGGAGTACGTCCTCCACCTCCCCAGTAAATGGTAGCACCCTCTATGCCGTTGCTCAAATAAAAAATGTAGGGATTTTCCTTGACACTTCTTGTGGTAGATATTACCTATGTTTACCAGTAGTTTCCTTCTATTATTTCCATAGAGAATGACGCTTGTCCGACCCTCAATATTAGACATGACCAAGTGATTTGTTCTCGCCAATGAGCTGTGAGTGGAGAGGATGGGCATCACCACTGCATGGAAGCATCGAAGAACTAGTGCAGGATTCTTCATATTCTTTCAGCCCTTGTTCAGCAACTACTTACCTTTCAGATGGGGAAGTCTCCATCAGCCTGAGTCTTTTGATGGGGACAGCATGAAACACAGCCCCCTGCTACCTTTTCTATAAACGTGGATCAAGAAGGATAAATTAACTTTTGTTTTAAGCTATTAAGATATTGGTGTTATTTGTTAAGCAGCATAACCTAGCCCACTTTGGATGATATACTTCTCTGTCCCTCTGTATCATCTAACTCCTCAGGGATTCCTCTTGCCTCTACTTCAAAACAGGTCCTGACTTTGTTCACTTCTCACCATCTTCATTCCTATCATCCTAGCCCAACCTGTCTTTTGTCTGGATGATTGCAAGAGACACCTCATCGGTCTTCCTGTTTTTACTTTGGGCAACTTAAATGACTTTATACCCGTAGATATTAGAGTAACGCTTTTAAAACTTAAATCAAATTCAACCATGTCAGTCTCCTAAACCCTTCCAATAGCTTTTTCTCAAAACCTAGAAGAAAATTTAAGTTACTACCCATGGTGTAGACACCCTGTATGGTCTCCCTCCTATCTTCCTATCCTAACTCCTCTTATGTCACTTTGCTCTTATTTATTACACTTTAAACTCAAAGCCTTCATTTCAATTCCTGCTCTTATTTATTACACTTTAAACTCAAAGCCTTCATTTCAATTCCCAAAACTCCAAGCTGTCCTCTCCACCTGGAATGTTCTTCACTCATCTGACTCCTTCACTTAAATGTCACCTTTTCAGAGAGACCCTTTTTGACCAGAAAACCCAAGGAGTTTTCTAGCACATCACAGTCTTTGAATGTTCTGCATAGCGTTCGTCACCATCTGATGTTTTTCTTGCTTGTGTGCTGTTTGTTTTCAGTTTATCCCCATGAGAATGTCAGCTCTTTCAAAACAGGGGCTTTGCCGTTCTTGTTTATCACTGTATTTCCCTGGAGCACAAGAAAGTCTTTAGTCAAAATTTGTGGACTACCTCCGTGAACGAGTGAAGCAGCATGTGAGTGAATGAGTCGAGTGTGAGCCGTCACTACAACGGGGGACTCCTGGGCCCACAGGGGGCTTGGGGTGGGGGGTGGGCAGTGAAACCTCCGGGACTCAGGGACAACAATTCCATAGGCATCTTTGTGGAGGCCTTTCGTCCTGCCCCGGAGAACTGGTTTCTAAAAATTAAAGACACAGCGTGTCAGTGAAATCTTTCCTCCTTAAGACAGCAAGAGGGAAGGAGCCCTTGCTCCAGCACATCAGGGTGCAGGATGAAAGTTTCCACCTGCCACGCAGGAACGTTATTCCATTGGTGGAAACCCCACCTGGAGATCCTTAAAAATCAGATAATATGAAGATGTAGTTTAATGTTTACTCTGCTCTGGAGTCCAGTGATTATATTAACCATCAATGATGAAAGGTGTCCCACAGAAAATCTCCATTAGACATGTCTTCTCTATGTGGTATCGATGGCTTGGAAGCCATAGAAAACTATGGACTTAATGACTATTTCAGTGTTCATTTTCTCTTTTACTTGCAGATGCAAATAAATAATATCCAACAGAAGGAGTGAGATTAAATGACTGACATGACTAGCCTGTCTTTGTATTATTGGGAACATGTTTACATTTGTGTTACTAGGGTCTGGGTGATGATCTCTGCCTTCCCTTTATTCACAATTTTGGGGGCAGGTAAGAATTCTTTTGGGGACACAACACAGACAACTTTTGATACTGTGAAATGTCAAACCATATAGATTGCACCTACCTTTGATCATTTAAAATAGTATTTAGTTGTTTTGCTTCACCTTACTATCTTACATGTTCTTTTCTCCTTTAAGACAATGTCATTATTACTACTTATTGTAATTCAAGCCTGGTTAAAATATTACATTAAGTTTCGACATAAAGGTTGTTAATATGGGATGAAGTATTCAAAAAAGGAGTGTCCTAGGGCAGATTCTGGTTCTTTAACCCTAAGCCCTGGGCTAGCTTGGTAAGACATTTACGGGCTTCACGGAGGTGCTGGGTTTTGGGATGCGGCACCGAAGATTCATGACATTCTTTGTTTAAACAGAGATCCCTCACTCTTAAGTTTATTGAAAGTGGTCACTGCTATGCAGACTGAAACCACAGAGAAATTTATCTGGCCCCAGGATTGTTGGCATTCAGACTGCAAGCTAGGTAAACTGAGACTTAGAACAGATTCGACCTAACAGTGAAGGGAAGCAGGGGTGTGAGCTTCAGTTTATCAGTTT
This sequence comes from Chlorocebus sabaeus, assembly GCF_047675955.1. Taxonomy (NCBI): domain Eukaryota; kingdom Metazoa; phylum Chordata; class Mammalia; order Primates; family Cercopithecidae; genus Chlorocebus; species Chlorocebus sabaeus. Next base: position 4,622,436 of record NC_132921.1, read on the forward strand.
GCGGGACTCCAGACTCAGGCAATTTTCTGGACAGGTGGTATAGATTTTTGTTTTGTTTTGTTTTGCTTTTTGGTTTTGTTTTTTAATAGCAATTTAAACTGGAGTGGCTGCTATTCACCGCTAAGATTTTAGGCAAACTGCCAGACCGTTTCTTCACAAAGAAGAATTGGCAAACGCCAGAGGCCTGCTGGTTTTGCTTTGGTTGTGCGTGTCATTTTTTTTTTCGTGGCTTCACCACTCATCTTTCCTAGTCTTTTGTCTTAAATCTGCATAATGTAGTTACAAAAATCTCAGGCTTTTGCGCTAGGTTGATGAGCACATCCTTCTAATGCTATCATCCTAAAAGAATTCCAGAAAGGAGGATAAGATCCAGGATAACTTGGTGAAATCCTGTGAAATTTTAATTCTGGGAAAAGACTCATACAATAGGCTCTCTCTCCCCTCCTGGATGACCAGGCCATTCTGACTTTTCCCTTTTCTTCCCGACTCCCAGCCAAGAAGTTGGCCTTGTGAGTCAGAGATATATTCCTTCGAGTCAAAGATTCCCACAATTCCTTAGAAAGATAAAAGGATTTCAAATAAACAAACAGAGACATACCACTGGAGAACAGTGAAAAGAAAATAGAACATCCTTTCAGTCAAAATATCCTGCAGTATCTCCACATACTGCCTCGTGACAGAGGACAGGCAGAAATGACATTTCTTATAACTAATCAAAAATAAAATCCATGTTGAGTGTGAAATGCCTTTGAAAAAGAAAAGGAAAAGAAAACACGGACTCTGTTTCAGGGTCATTCGACCTGGTATCTTGACCATAAGTGCTGACTGGGGGTGGGAGAGAGGAAAAGTAAGGACGGAAGCAGTTGTCCATCAGTGCTGGGAATCTGGAATAAGGGGAAACGCCCACCACACAGTTGATGTTCACATTGTGAATCACCATTTAACACATGATGTCGTTCGTTACACAACGATTTCTACATTTTTGGCGGGGAGGTGACACATGAGGCTTTCAGTTTAGTGGGTTTGTTTTATTCAATAGATTACAAACAAAATGTTTCTTTGTGTTGAACAAAGCCATCATTAAATTATGAGATGTTAGTGTAGAAACCTCATGTTACACTCAACTAGTGATGTTTCAAGCACAATATGAAAGAGAAGCTTTTATGAAAGAATGTTTTATTAATATAACTCCTAAAACTTTACATCTTGAAACCAAAACTTTGTAGGGTTCATTGCAGCTGCAGGATTTCTTAATGTTTCATTTCTCTTTGGTTGATACACTCTTAGCTTTCGGTCTCTCTGTTTTGCCCCTTAGCCTTACACACACAGACACACACACACACACACACACAGATCTCATTTTTAGCTTTCTATTTTTTTAAATAGTGGTTGCCCCAGAAGAACTGGTCTCTGGTCTCTGCTAGAGCTGGTGCCTGTCACCGCCGCCCCTCACATGCCTGGTAATTAAACTCTGACTGATTTATTGACTGACAGCCAACAAATCCCAACCCGGTTTTTATGATATCCATACTTCTCCGGGCTAAATTTACTCAAACAACAACCCAGTCAAAGCAGAGGAAAGGCGGAAGGAGGCAATGGGGGAGGAGAGGGGCAAGTGATATGAACATAAACGCGGAAACCAGCTTTAATGGGTGAAGGGAGACATTTTGCAAAAGAAAGAAAGAAAGAGACAGAAAACGAGAGAGGAAAGAAGGAAAGAGGGAAGCAAGGAGGGACAAAAATAAAGAAAGAAAAAAACTCAGTGCAGCATCTTTTTTTTTTTTTTTTTTTTTTTTTTTTTTCAAATCCCGAGTTCTGGGGAGGCAGGGAAAGCTGGTAAACATCATTACTTCAGCTTTCAGGTTCATTGGAACCGCCTCACGTACAAAAGCGCTCTGAAGGGGAACACAAGACGTGCTTGCAGCTAATATTACAGTCAAGTTCCAATTTTACCTAAGGGAAAGCAGCTTTATTAAAAGTCATGACTGAAATTGCATGACAGGTGCCAATATCCTCCGCCCTGACAGATGTGTCAGTTTCAGAATGCCATTTCCTTGTCAGCGTTCCCTGGATGGAGCTCCCCACCCTGCCATTTGTCTCTCTTCCAGGAGATCACACACGCCCGCCGTTTGCCTCCAAGCTGCACTGCGTTGTTTGATATGTGGAATCCTCACAATGAGACTTATTAAAAGACAGTCCATTATTTTTATTTAGAGCATTTCCAAAACAAGCAGAGCGCACACAGAGATAATTTAAAAATCGTGTGGCGGGTCATCTCCAGGCCAGCGTGGCTCAATTTGAAATGCATAAAAAAGTAGAATCTCTATCCTTCTCCCACAGCCACATCACACGCACACGCACATCACGAACACACACACACACCCACTTTCCAATTCATAACGGGCGTGATTTGAGTGACATTTAACCCTTGACTAATAGCCCTGACAGTCCAAAGCCCTATTTTGCTATAAACCACAGGCGCTTTCAACATGAAGGATTAACCCTGCTTCCTTTTTTCCCTAAATCTTTCTTCCTTTACTTTTTTTTTTTCTTATTTCCTTGCATCCCTCTTCTATTTCGTTACAGGGGGCTTTCTCATCGCAGCAATAGATATAAAATACTCCTGATTGGCTGTATTTATGGGGCCTTTTCGTCCTCCTGTTGGTTTCACACACAAAGAAAAATGGTCTCTCTCGACCGTGCCTGGTTTGAACAGCAGGTAAAGCTGCAGCCGCCTCCTCTCCAGCCTCGGATGGAAAATTATTACAGATGAAATGATTCCACCATGGAAATGGTGAGAGACAAGTTCCGGCTTAAAGGAGACTTGTGCAGACACCGGAGGCTGCGAAGCCCGATGGATTCTGCACCAGAACAAGGTGACCCGGGCTGGCTTTGCTTTTCCTGGCTGGGGATGGAGAGAAGGCAGGACAGCGTTTGGAGAGCTGAGCCACTCCGCCAGTGTCAAGGATAAGAATTCACTAGCACCACTGTTTGTTCTCAGGTGAGCACTCCAGTTTCAGGCTTTCCTATGACTTTGTCTCATGGAGTTAGAGCCAAGTGAAGTCTCAGCGTCAAGGGACATTGACTGTGCAACCTCATCCCATGCACTGTGCATCCTGGTCAGCCTTCTCAAACCCAAGCGGCGTCTGGCAAGTCGCCCCGGCCATCAGGACACATTCTGGAAAGGCCTTTCGGGTCAGTATTCAGGTGTGGTGCACACAACTGGGAATCCTGGCAGTGCATTTGGGAAAGACAGGCAAGGCCTACAGTTCCACTCTTCCTGACTCTCTCCAGAGCTGTGTTAGTCTCTTGCTTTCATGAGCATCCTAGCGAGCCACAAAGCAGAAAAAAATTAAATCATAAAGTGAAAAACACAACAACTATCTCCCGCTTACTGCCATAATCTTGAAATGGCAGATGGGCTCCCCAGGATGGGCCATCTTCTGAGGTCAGCCCTGGACCCTGGGAGACTGGTGGCAAGGTGGCCACACCACCACCTCGCCCTGTTACATCTGAGGAAATTCAGAACAGAAGATACAGCTGAGGAAATTCATTTGCATTTGCTATTTGTTTATTGAGTGACTAGTAAGGGACTGTGCTAAGTGCTGGGAACCAAAGACAGCAGAAATGGGGTCTCCAGCTTCAGAGAGGCTACAGATTTTTTTCTCTTCTTTTTTCTTTCTTTTTTTTTTTTTTTGAGATGGAGTCTCGCTCTGTCACCCAGGCTGGAGTGCAGTGGTGTGATCTCAGCTCACTGCAACCTCCATCTCCCAGATTCAAGTGAGCTTCAGTCTCCCAAGTAGCTGGGATTACAGGCATAGGCCACAATGCCCATCTAATTTTTGTATTTTTAGTAGAGATGGGCTGTCACCATGTTGGCTAGGCTGGTCTTAAACTCCTGACCTCAAGTGACTCACCTGCCTCAGCCTCCCAAAGTGCTGGGATTACAGGCATGAGCCACTGCGCCTGGCCAGCCACAGATATTTTTAAGCCAGTAGCATGATTTCTTACACTGTTTTCCTTAATAATTATGTGTATTTACATGCCACTTCTGCTGAATGTATTAATTAACCACTCGATATTTATTCTGTTTTGAAGCATTACTTTGCACCCCTCCTTTTGTCATTTCTTATCCTATAACCAGAATTAATATGCTCCATGCTCTTACTTTTGGCAATTATTATAGCTCCCATTATCTCTTCATTCTTACCTATTGATTTGCTTAAGATTTGCTAAAAGTTCAGAAGACGTGAAGCCATACCAAAGGCTTTGCTTCCTGGGGGTGATACCTGCTGCTTATTTCTGACTTTGGGATATATTCTTGTTAAAATCCTTTGGTTGTGAAGATCACCAGAGGAGAAAGTAACGTCCGGGACTGACGCGCTCATCCTTCCCCAGAAGACTGGGTCGTGGTCTCCCCTGCGCTCAGAGGCTGTCTATCCAAACCCAAACATCACTGCTCCTCCTTGCTGTTCTGCCATTTATAAACATTGAAGTCATTTTGGGGTTATTTTTATTTTTCATTCACTTGTCAGATATTTCCTTCACTTTTTCAACCAATATTAATTAAACGCCTGGGGCCTGGTGTTGAATAAACACAGACACCTATGCCCTGTGGATCTTAAAATCTCAGGAGTTCTGAGCTATCCTTGTACTTGACTGTGGTCAAACATTTTAAAACTGCTTTAATAAGCAGATCCTTTAGATACGTGTTACCATCTATGCATTGTTACCTCCCAGCCTTAAATGAAAGAGGTTTTATCTATTATTTTGGCTAAAAAGAGGCATTTGTACTTCCTTTCAAAAAAGAAAATTATATAAATTTTCTATGATTATTTTGTTTCCTTGGTCAGAAGCCTTTGTTGCCTGGTAAAGAAACCAGATGCTTTTTTTTGGCTTTCAAGTCTCTTCCCAGTCTAACCTCAACCTAATTATCCAGCCTCTCTCTTTGCTGCCTCTCCTGGCTCTGTCCGTCTTCTATGATCTGGCCACTGAAACCTATCTCTGTATCTTTGTAATGCTATTGCCTCTGGGTCTGTAAAAACTGTATGCAGTCTTCGTTGCCTTCTGTACTCCCTCTTCTCTTCTCTCTCTCTCTCTCTCTCTGTGTAGATCTCTAACACAGTGCTTCTCACTGTCCTAAATGTAGTTTCTCATTCTTCATGTCCTATACCACACTGGAAGCTTCCCAAAGGCAGGATTCATGTCTTCTTCAAAAACTTTGTATACATAAAATATTTCCTGGCACAACTCAGTGAGGTTACATGAACATTTTCCAAATACAGCTAAGCTTACCACCTCATTGACTTTCCAAGTATGATTCCCATAGTTTTGGAATGACCTCCTCCTGAATTGCTACCTGCTGAAGCCTTTATTTTCTTCAGAGATCTTTCTTTGAGTGGAAAATCCAGTTCCAACATAAAGACTTTTTCACATTCCTCTAATTGGATCCCAGTGTTTTCTTTTGAGAACATGCAAGAGCATTATTAATATCTTTATTGTGCCATTACCTTCTACTTTGTGATAAAGCTATTTGGGTACATAACTTATTAGCACTACCAGATTTGAAATATCTAGAAGGCAGATGGTGATGGTGTATAGTTTACATCTCTCATGTAATAAAACATAAAAGCACGATGCCTATTACATACTAGGTGGGCAACAAATGCTAACAGAAGGGTTAAATAAATGAATTAATGCATGGATACGTTCACATGCTCCTTCAGGTTTAAAATCAACTTTTAGCATGTCACATTCTAGCAAGCAGGTCTATATGCTTTTTAATTGGATATCCTGTTTCTTCTCTTAAAGGAGAAGAGACTAATGGATGAGAAAAAAGTTTGCTTGAACTCGACACATTCTTTGAAACACCTCTCTTGGACTCTCACTTAAACTGCTTTTAACTACTCACAAGATCCTGGTTTCAGTAACGTCTGACCACCAGGAACATTAGAGTTATGAAGATTACAAGTATCCTATAAAATATACAATTAAAAACAGAGCAAAGCAAAGGGGCCCATGAAAGAATGGCGGTAGCCTGAACAAGTCAATGCAGCAGGCACGTTCCTATGAGCTAATCACAAAGCGGTTGTCAAGCAAGGATGTTTATTTTAAAATCTTATGGGCCAATTTGACATGTAGGAAGTGTGTGGGGATTTATGCTTAGTTTGGGTCACTCAAGCCAATGGTACTATTTGTTAGACAGGCACATGGGACTCTGCTAAACACTGTGACTGAAAGGAGAATGATTAACAACATTTTTGAGCTTTTTCAGGAAGTAATTTTATTCACATTTCAAGAACCACAGGGCATTCCAGAATCAGAGTTCTCCTTTTCTTGTTTCTATTAGATTTATTCTTAGGCTCTATTTTGAAATCACCTAAAAACACTTTTAACTACTGAAAGTGTCTCATCTCAGGTCACTTACAGAGCCCCCATTGATCTGGCATTACCAGGGGTTAGGAGCTTGGAACTGGACCTACATACACTTCCATCACTCATCTAACTTTTAAAAGATGTTCTTTATTTCTTCTGTTTTCACAAAGAATTTAGAGGAACAAATCTTCTTTCTTATCTTAAAACTGAGAAGTTCAATCAATGGATTTGTCACAGAAGGTCAGGAGGAAGAAGAGGACACTGGACAAAATTCAATGAAGAGGGGAAAAGGAGAATGAAAGAAAACTGAGAATGTTTTTCTCTGATTAGGGGAGACCTGTACTCACAGATGGGGCAGTCCTTAATGCACTTCATTATTTACAGTATCTGGTCAAACAGGTGAAGGGTTGAAAGGATTGGATTAGGAAGAGGTGGGATGTGTTCTTATTGGAAGAAACTTAGACTAATGGAAGAGTAAGGCTGAACAAAAACTAGATAAATGAACATCATGGCCCAAGGAGAGGTCCTGTCCAGCTTCCTCAAGCAGGTCCCACCTCTTCCCGGGGCAAACTGTCTTTGCATGGTGTTATGAGCGATGCAGCCCCCATTACTGAAATGCAGCTGCGTGTGTGCACAGAAATTCATGTGCGGTCAAATAATCAAGCTCAGTCACTATTTTAGAATAACTCATTAGTAATTGTATAAAAGTGTTAATACACCAGGTCTCACTGCTGAGTTGAGAAAAGACCCTCAGTTTGTAAAAGTTTCATTCTTTCTTGCCACATTTAATCACTCTACCACTTTACCATACTTTATTTTTATAGCCCACAGTTACTAGCATAAACTCAATGCAAAGGATCTTTATTACCCTAAGTCCTTATCCCTCACATTTCTGCACCTGTTTGTAAATAATCTATGTCTGTTTGCATTGTGCAGTAAACTTGCAATATTTCTCACATTATATTTGTAAACCAAGTTAGAAAAAGAACTCCATCGAATTGAAACAAGTTATATTGAAAGCAGGCAGTTTAATTCAGTCCTTTCCAAAAATCACAGTCTTGTGTTTATTATTGTTTATTCCTACTTTTTCTGGAATACTTAACTATCCCCCTTCACTCATCGCTCTCATCCAGTCCCTGGGAGTTTGCTCTTAAAAACAGGTATTGATGATACCCTAGATACAATTTTGATGTGTCCAAATGTAAAGAAAATCAGAGGGGAAGCTTATGCATTGGTTTCCTACTTCTTACCAGCAGGCTCAGGGTATAGATTCTTAAAGCAGGAAGAGAAACAAAGTCTAAAACTACCCAGAGTAATAATGTGGAATGCCATCTCCTTTGTGGGAGAGAAAACTGAACAGATAGATTATGTTGCAATTAGGAAAATATTTCCCTTACTTAATGGATATAGGTTAAAGAATCTCAGAAAATCATTGGTGCATGTGGTGTATGTGTGCATACATGTGAATGTGTGTGTCTGCATGCTCATGCATGTTGTACATGTCTGTATGCACATGTATGTGTGTTTGTATGCTTGTGTATGTGTGTTTGAACCAATGGGTCTCTTCAGAAGAGTCAGACAAATGATTGGGAAATATTTTCACTTTACACTGGCATAGAGACCTCAAAGGAGATCAGTTATAAATGACCAAGTACAGTCTAGATCACTTAAGTATAGACACCTCCTGCACTCAGCATCTCTCAGCCACCACTGGAAGATACTGTGTTTGCATAAAGGTTATAGGAGTCCTGCAAGTTTCCTTCTTGGGGAAAAACAGTTTGGAGGGTTGCAGAGATTTGAACTTCTTTGCAAAAGTTTCATTTGACCTTTGAGAGGAACCACGCTTATTCTGGTATGCTTTTCCATACATTTAGTTCCCTCAGCTACCTCCCAAGCTTATAGTAGAGGCTATGAAACACCATGACGTATGAAAGTGAAGCCTGGGCAGACAAAGCAAGAAGTTTCCATGTGTGGTAGACAAAGACAGCGTTGGGCTGCTACTCTTGAAAGATGTCCCCTCGGTGTGTCCTGCAACACCTCTATCATGGCACATGCCTGCCCACTAAGGGGTTTCAGAAATGACCAGCAGCAGGGGCAACAGGGATCCTAAGCCCAGCTATGAGGTTTGGGAAGGAACACAGAGCAACGACAACAAAAACCTAAAAAACCACCCAGTAGGGAGAACACTCAAGGACTGATGTGAAATAAGCCACTTCTTCCCGTATGCACCAGACGGCACTTTGGTGGTGATGGGGGTGATGAGGCCAAACCGGGCTATGGGATAACAGCCCTTACCACACATCATATGCTCACCTCCCTTCTGCTGCTGAACCGCAGGCTCCTGAAGAACCGCTGGGGTAGTTTGTTTATCACACTGTCTGAGTGCTCAAACCATAGTAGGAACTCGATAAATATTTATTTTATAAACGATTGAATTTTGTTGAAATAGAATAATTGAAATTTAAGCATATTTCCAAGTAGTTAAAGGTGTGGAAAAGAAGACAATGTTTTTCTGGATAAATTCCCATGGACAATCCTGGCTAGAATGATGACGACCACATTGACATTGTGTTTTCTGTTCTATGCTCTCTTTTTCCCTTCAACAGCCCTTATGAAAAGATTCCTGTTTAGTGATACACATACAGGCGCGTGCGTGGACAGGCACATGCACACACATTCATTATCTTCTAGGGGTCTAATTCAGGCCATCTGCTCTTTCATAAAAAGTGATAGCTTTTAGATTCCTTTAATGTTTCTACTTATAAAGGATCATAGGTCTGTATAATAATTAGTCTTTTCCTACTAATTGGTGACAACTTGAATCCCCTTTTATCTGAGCATCAAAATGTTTTAAATATTAACTAAGCTTTACAGCCTCTCGGTATGATTGCTGCCGTGTGTCTGTGGTGGAGCTGGGTCAGCTGGCCAAGGGGAGCGGGCCAGCCAGGGGCCGGGGCAGGATGGCAGGGGCATCCTCACGGGCAGCATCACGCACAGGTCACGGGCAGCTCAAACCCAAAGCCGGTGGAAGGTGGTGGCTTCTGAACTTCGGAATTCCGTTGTATTGAAAAACGGGGTTTGACTCCAAACAATGCGACTGCCCAATTAGACTTTTAAAAGTCAAGTCAGTCAAACAACTCATCTGACATTTCACTAATACAATCAGCGGAGACAGGCAGAGGAACCTCGCCACGGATGTGGGTAAACCACTTCAGCAAAGGTACGATTTTGAAGGAATTCACACCATGTGCTTAATTTAAATGTTAAGTGAGCTGAGCATCATTTTGGGGAATCGATCTATACGATAGCTCTGTCTGTGCTTGTAGGAGTGGGATATTTGCAGAGTAAAATTTGTTTATTATATGTATTTATAACTTATTGTATTAAATTATTATTTAAATTTATTATGTAAAAGATTTTATTACACTATTTAAATTATGTATAAATTAGTGTCAGTATTAAAATTATTTAATGACCATGTAATTGTATTATATATTAATTAATATACTGTAATTGTATAATTAATTCAGGTAATTATATAATTATATATGATTAATATTATATTTAGTTAACATATTCTATTTGTATATTATATATTAAAATGAAGTTATTATAATAGCAATGCTTTTTAAAAAATTTAAATTTGTATATTGTATTTTAAGTTTATAAACCAGGGTGATACCCACATCAACTATGAAGCAGTTCAGGAAAATCCAGAAATTAACATGAACTGGGATCCGCAGGACCCTGGAGGGTCATGTGATGAGGAGGGCACTTGGCATGAGCCTGACCAGAGGTTCCATCCCCTCCAGTCGCTTTCCCCTTTCAAGGACACGTGCTTTTTCCGTAGAGCCATGTGAGTAGTGGCTGTTCCTGACCCTGGGAACCAGCTCTCTCTGGCAGCAGCACCTGCTGAAAATCGTGCTACTTCAGGAACAGTGAAATGCCAATCAATAGGAGGCCCCATTAATCCTACACTGGCTATGGAAGTCAGATTCGCCAGTACCCTTCGAGAGTCTGCAACCTGCTTCCCTCTTCTTCAGGGTGAGCACATCAGGCCTGCCTGCAGGGCCCTTCCTTGTAAAGGCCACCACTGAGGTGAGTGTGGAACAGACCTGTTGAAAGGAAGTGTGTGGTGTGAGAGTCACGAACTGAATCATGATCACTCGTGAACGGTTTATCAGGTACTAGTCTGTGAAATCACAGAGCAAAGTCCTGTAGAAGACTGCGCAGGCCAGGGTGTGGGAAGAAAGGGTCAGGGAAAATAGTACTGTAAGGCCGTTTGTGGACGGATGGAGCTGAGATGGACTAGTCAGATGTGGGAGGCCAAGGAGCAAAAGCTGCAGAAAAGGAGCAGAATGAAAAACGGGGTGGTGCAAGAGAAGCCGGGTGGGAAGGCTGCCTGCTGCCCTGCAGTGTGGCTGGATGGGAGCCGGTGTGGGGCTTTCTCTAGGCGTCCTCTGCGACCTGCTTCTGTGGAGGAGCTGGCGGGACTGCCCGCCTGTACGTTTAGCTAGTATCCTCTCTCACTTCTCATCTGGCCATGACTGCACTAAGTGAGACTCAAAATGTGTGACTTATCCACAGAAAAGCAAAGGTGCAAGGTGTCTCACACACAGGGAAGAGAATTCTGTGATAGCAATGCCAGCGCATTCCAAATAGAAGGGGCATGTGACATTTATAATTCGTGGGAGGGAAAACAAGTTCCGAATAAGAAAACAAAGGTACGTGATAAAGGCTGCGGCAGAACTGAGAATTATCACTCCCCATCCACTCAGTGGCAACATCTTTAAACAAATCGATTGTTGCATTCTGAAGGAATGCCGTGGAGAAACACAAATAATGTTTTGTTTTGGTTTTATAGTTTGAAAGGTTATTATTTAAGTCTCAAACATGATCCCCAATTTACAGTGAGAATGATCAATGGTTTACGTTTTCATTTCAAACTCACACTCCATGACCTGACACCCGCTGTCCTGACCTCTGCCAGCATACAAGTTGTGTAGCAAGGCTCCCAGACCTTGGAGTCCCAGGTCCAGTTTCTCCTGGACTGACGAGGCAAGCATGTAAGTTGCTTGGATTAGTGCCTTTCTGTTAATGAGTGCTCAATCAGCATTAGTGAATTATCACTGTTATTCTGGTTCCTGAACTCTAGTGATTTGGCTGTGCAGGTTCACTCCCGTCAGTGGGCCCAGGGACTCTCTGTTCTGCCTGATTTTGTTGGAGCACACTTTGATGGAAGCCAGAGGTCTGCCGTGAGTGGGCACTTTAAAAATACTGTGTTTACACTGTCAGGACCTTGGCATTTCGTTGTTACTGTTTGCTTTTGTTTTTAAGTGCATTTTACTGACTCTGAAAACAGTGAACCACACAGGAGAAATTCCAAAAACAGAGGTTTTGACCACATAAAAATATTTTAAAATGTGAAAATATAAAGTTTAAAAAATTAACTGCTGAAAATAATAGCCAACAAGTCAATCATCTCAATGTGTGAAAGAACCTTTTAGATCAATGAGAAATTACAATAGGCAAAAGAGTGGAAAACAGGTCACAGAAAAGGATATCAGTTGGCCAATGAGTCTGTAAACGTATTCATCTTTACTAGCAGCACAACAGTGTGGACTTTGAAAGCCACTCCTTTTCATCTATTAAATGTTGAAGACGTGGTAATGCTCATGGTGCACATCAAATGTCAACAATCCATAGAAGAGTCAAATATACAGCAAGGAATGCTCACATGCTTGGAGATTTTTGCTTTACTTATTTATTTTTTGGTTTAAATTGTTTCATGTTTTAACGAATGAATTTTTACCTAATGAATGTACGTAATTTTAATGAATTACATACAAATTAAAAAATAGTCTAATGTCTTCCCTGGTGAAGCCTCCACTCCATTTCTTTCACTTTTCAATGGTATCTATCTTCAACTCCTTCAGCTGTTTGGTTTTTTTTTTAGTTTATCTTCATATTTCTAAATAATACATATATACTGTTATCAGATGCACCATCTATAGACTTTATCTATTGACTTTTTATTTATGATAGAAGAAGGCTTAAATTTAAAAAAACTTTTTTCTTCTTCCCCCGTACTCCAAAATACAGTTTTATCATCATTTTATGGTTAAATTTATTGTCAGCTTTTTCATTATCATGATCATGAATATATTGTTTAGTGCAGAGCCAAATACACTTCTGTATTTCTGCTTTCTATCTCCTGCAAATTTTAGTGTTTCCTTGGAGTTACTAATCCCTTCTTTTTCACATTTGCTTAGTTTTTTGGTGGATCTCTGACTGAGTATTCCCTCTATGATTTGCCACATAACCTGTCAGCTTTGTTCCTTCCAGAAGACACCCCTCTTTGTCTATCTTTGGCCCCAAACCTTGAGCCATCTACCTCCCACTCCATTCTGGGATGCTTGTCTTCTTGTCTGGCCGGCACAGCACTCTCCCTGGGACTTGCTTTTGTAGTCATCCAGTAATTCCTCTTCTGAGTTGGTTCCCATGTTATCTTCTTTCTGGGTTTATTGTATTGTTTGAGCACAGAACTTTTTTCCATAGCTTCCTGCAGAAGAAAGCGTAGGAAGTAAATGTTATGAGATTACACAAGTCTGGAAGTGTTGTAGTTTCCTCCTTTATTAAAAGGTAATTTCACTGGGTGTAGAAATCCAAGTCAAGAAGCGGGATGCCACTTTTTGATTCTTATGATTTGTCATGTGACCGGGTTGACTCAGTCTGTCTCTCCTTCTCAAAGCCTTTAGGAATTTTTCTTTATGTTCAGTGTTTATTCTTTATTCCAACATTGTGCTCGCACACAATGGGCCTCTTTCATCTTGATTGTCATGTCCTTCAGTCTGAGATGTTTAACAAAAATTCCATGTACTTTAAAAAAAGTCTTCCTCTACTTCTCATTGACCTAAAAGGATATTTTACATATTAGTTGGATATATGTCCTTGTGCATTAATTTTCTGTTTTTCTTATTATCCTCTCAGATTGTCCATTTTCTTGAGCTTTTTTTCCTACTTCTAAAGAGATTACCTTGATTTATCTTACAACCTTTCCATCTAATTTTTATTTCAGTTACTAAATTTTTTTATGTATAAGAGCTTATATTCACTCGTTATTCCCTTTTTAATGTATCGTGTCTACATTTTCATCAATGCAATATTTTTCCTTTTCACTCTGAGACTATTAATTAAATTTTCTTCACAATTTTCTTCTTCCACTGACTTGTCACTATTTCCATTTGGTTCCATTTTGACTTTTACATCTTTTATTTTGTCCTCTTTAGGATAGAGGCTTTCTTCAAATGTGCAGTTCATCCCTTAACACTATAAAATATTTTATTAATATTAGTTTAAATAAAACCAAAGTAGGGCAGTAAATAGTCCTAGCAGGATGGTTAAGAGCACAGCTCTTAGGGCAAGACTGTCTCATTTTAAATTCCACTTACCAGCCATGCAGTCATAAGCATGTTTCTCAACCTCTCTCTCTGTGTCTCCGTTTCCTGGTCCTTAGAGCAAGGCTAACGATAGTGCTTATAGGATTGGTGTGAAATTTAAATCACTGACTCTATCTGATGCTTAGAACAATTTCTCGCACATAGAAAACACTCATGAACTCTTAGCTAATATTATTATCGTTGCCTATTCGGTTATGTTTGGGTGTCCAGTCCTGATAACCCTGCACTAAGTTGGGTATTGTTAGGCTGAGAAATTTCAAGAGAGTGGTGGCCACAAACTGTTGAATGAAGAATGGAGAAGAGAGCCATGAATGTTTAGCCCGAAGAAGGAAAAATGGATTAACAAGGAAACATGATATTAATTTTTGGATAATAAATATGTATTTTCCCACATAACTCTTCTCTTGTCTGGTTATAAACTTTGATAGTTTTATTAAAATGTATAAGATGGTACTCCTAGTTATGCTGGAAACAAAAAGGGTCAAGTGAAATAATATCAGGAGAGAGAAGAATTTGGAAAGCAAAACGACGTTAGAGCCTGAATGAGATGATTGACTTGGTGTCCATCATCCTTACACCACATTCCACAATGACAAGAGAAGGCCACAAAGTGGGTTTCCAATTGCAGCTGTGACAAACTACACACTTACTGGTTTGCACAGTATACATCTATTAACTTGCAGTTCCATAGGTCAGAAGTCTGACTGGACTAAAATCAATGTGCCAACAGGACTTTGTTTCTTCTGGATTCTCTATGGCAGAATCTATGTTCCTGTCTCTTCTGGCTTCTAGAGGCCATGCATATTCCTTGGCTCAAGACCCATCTGCTATCTTCAAAGCCAACAGAGCAGCATCTTCAAATCTCTTTCTGACTCTGATGCTCCTGTCTCTCTTTGTATGGGAGGTATTCTGGAAATTGAAAGAGAAGACTCTTCTTATCCTCACAGCAGAGTCCATATGATGTTGAGTTACATCCAGGATGATGTTCTAATTCAAGTCCATGGGTCATTAGAGGATCAAGCCCTCAGGGCAGCCAGGAACCAAAGGAAAAGGAAAGAAGGAGAAGAGGAAAAGGCAGCTAAAAAGAAAGGAAGAAGACTAATGCTTCTCTCTGAGTAGAATCAGCTTTCCCGGCAAGGCTGTTGGATATACTGCAAACAACCCTAAGATGCCCACCAGAAATAGATGCATGGTAAGAAGAAGGATTCCAGGAATTGCCCACAGTATCCTCAGGAAAATGGAAGGCAGCTCATAAAATGTCAGTGTTGGAGTGTCTGAGGCCTGGGGTAGATTCTGGACACATAATTTTAAATATATATAATTATAAAAAGCAGTAAGTGATGTTATGGCTGCATTTTCCTACAGATCACACCAATGAAGAAGACAAAAACCTCACAAACTTTGTTTTCAGTGAAATAAAAAAATAACTGTGATTTGTAATTTTCAATATATGTGAAGGGCCTTTCAAAGGCATCTGAGATTGGGCAGAATAAGACAAGGGATGTCTGCAAAGAAAATAGCAGACCAGAGGAGGCAGGTCTCAGAAAATATCCACAAAAGAATATTTCTTAAAGGTGAAGAACTTGAAGTTAAAAGAAATCTATATGTCTTCTCTGTAACAAAGAGTGTCAGACTTGGTGAGCAAGGCCAATAGCAGAGTCCCCTATTGGACACAGAGAAGTAGAAAAAATGGGTTACACTAAGAAGCAAGAGAGGAGCCATATTTGTAGGAAGCAGTGTGGAGCTGCGGCAGCATAAACAGAGAGAAGCTGCAGGCAATGAATCCTAGAGGCAACCTTATAGTGAGTCGTTCTGGCCCTTCCCTCCTGCTTTCCACACATAGGAATCTCCCACAAGTAACTGCATAAAAAAACTGCATCAAAATTTTTTTTGATGATGAATAATGAAAGTTTTCATAGCACTGATACAAAACTGTTATAAGAAAAAAAATTGTGGGAAAACATAATGAAATTTAAAATTAGATAAATGTCACTAACCAAAAAATAAGTGTGCCTAATCAGAAAAGATAACTTTCCAAAAAAGATGAAAATTATGTAGAAATATTTGTCAATGCTTTGAGAGACTTAACACTGTTAATTGTCTCTAAAAATGAAGACTAGAATGAAGAAGTGAAAGAGTCTATGGGCAGAGATATTAGACCTAAGGGGAAACCAAAAATGTTAGAAAAAAAGTCCTTAGAAATAAAGGTGATATATAACTCCCCCTAAGAGTTATGGGTTTAGAATTCACTAATTCAGTGTTCGTGGTGATTTGACAGAATATAACTGCTGCAAGTGATGAGAATGCACTGTGCGTGTATACCTATGCATGTGGATATGTGTCTGTACAGGTATCTTTGCCCCTGTTTTCCTACAAATCACTACTACAAACACAATAGTAGGTCTTGTTTAAGAAGAGAGTCTCAGTGGTTCTTTTAGAAGGTTATCAAGGGCATTTTGAGCTGACAGTAGGTCTTTCTGGACTATCATACCTACAGTTTCAACTGAGGTTTGTTTGAGGTTAATTTAAATATATTAATCCCAGCCCTCTGTTCAACTACTGCTTGTTTATGAGATTTGTCTAAACCCTTGAGAGATTTACTCATTACTTAATTTAGTTTGCAATATGTTAATTTTATTCATGTTGTGTTTATTACCACAGTACCTGCATGCCAGTCAGATAAGAATTTCCAAAATACTAGTGGTTAACACTGTAATGCAACAGAGTCATTGCTTCATAGAAGTAAAGAAAAAGGTAGGTACCAGATGCAAATGAGAAGACAAGAAGACCTTCTTGCAATGAAGGAGCAGTTTCATGGATAATCTGTGCTTTGTGGCTCTCAGTATCAATTGTTGTCAAAGTGGGTATTGCTTTAGGAAAACAACACTCATGCTATCTTTGCCAAAGCATCCTGAAAGCAACTGTGAAAATGATCAGACAGCTCAGAGGATCTCTGTTTGCCAGGTAAAATTTCTGGAGGTCTCTCTCCAGTCCCTTTCTTCTAGTTGTGCTTCCCACCCTATCCTTAGCTTGGTTCAGATAAAGAAGGGGTGTCCTCTTTTTGCCTACTCTCCCCTCCCAGCCCTTACTTTTATCCTTCCTGATACATTTTTTGTGTTCATTCCCTCATTTAGTAAACATTTACTGAACACTACTAGGTGTGAGGCACTGTCCTGAGGACAAAGTAATGAACGAGACAGAAAATGTTCTATGCACATGGAGTCTCCATTCTAAAGGGAGAAGGCATATAATAAACAAGTAAAATAACTAAATAACTACTAAAATATCACATATAAACATGTTTTATAGAGAGAATTAAAGTTAGCTGTTGTGCAATACCAAAGACAAGGAATTAGCCCAAATGCTCATCAATGATAGACTGGATAAAGAAAATGTGGTACATATACACCATGAAATACTAGCTAGCTGTAAGAAGGAATGAGATCACGTCCTTTGCAAGGACTTGAATGGAGCTAGATGCCACTATCCTCAGCAAACTAATGCAGGAACAGAAAACCAAACACTGCATGTTCTCACTTATAAGTGGGAGCTTAACAATGAGAACCCATGGACACAAGGAAGGGAACAACACACACTGGGGTCTGTCAGGGGTTGGGGTAGAGAGGGGGAGAGCATTAGGAAAAATAGCTAATGGATGCTGGTGTTTAATACCTAGACAATGGGCTGATAGGTGCAGCAAACCAGCATGGCACATGTTTACCTGTGTAACAAACCTGCACATCCTGTACATGTAACCTGGAACTTAAAATAAAATTATAAACTAAAATTAAGTAAATAAATAAATAAATAAAGTTAAGTGTTGTGATGGAGAATGGCTGAGAAGCTATTAATACTTTAGATTGGGTGATCAGGACAGACATCTGAGGAGATAACATTTTCTTTTATGTTGTAATTTTATTTTCATTGAATTCAAACTACTTTCTAGTTTCCATTTTTATTTCTGCTTTGAGCCATGCATTATTTATAAATATGTTATCAAGTTTACAGATAATTTGGGACTTTCCATAAATATGTCAGTTATTGATTTTCAACTTAATTCCATTTGGTCAAGAACATACTTTGTATGACTTTAATTCTTATAGATTTATTTAGACTTTTTTTTTGTTCCAGGGTACATGTGCACAATGTGCAGGTTTGTTACATATGTATACATGTGCCATGTTGGTGTGCTGCGCCCATTAACTCGTCATTTACATTAGGTATATCTCCTAATGCTATCCCTCCCCGCTCCCCGCTCCCCACAATAGGCCCCAGTGTGTGATGTTCCCCTTCCTGTGTACAAGTGATCTCATTGTTCGATTCCCACCTATGAGTGAGAACACGCGGTGTTTGGTTTTCTGTTCTTGTGATAGTTTGCTGAGAATGATGGTTTATAGCTGCATCCATGTCCCTGCAAAGGACGTGAACTATCCTTTTTTATGGCTGCATAGTATTCCATCATGTATATGTGCCACATTTTCTTAATCCAGTCTGTCACTAATGGACATTTGGGTTGATTCCAAGCCTTTGCTATTGTGAATAGTGCTCCAATAAATGTATGTGTGCATGTGTCTTTATAGCAGCATGATTTATAATCCTTTGGGTATATACCCAGTAATGGGATGGCTGGGTCATATGGTATTTCTAGTTCTAGATCCTTGAGGAATCGCCACACTGTTTTCCACAATGGTTGAACTAGTTTACAGTCCCACCAACAGAGTAAAAGTGTTCCTATTTCTCCACATCCTCTCCAGCACCTGTTGTTTCCTGATTTTTTAATGATTGCCATTCTAACTGGTGTGAGATGGTATCTCATTGTGGTTTTGATTTGCATTTCTCTGACGGCGAGTGATGATGAGCATTTTTTCATGTGTCTATTTATTGGCTGTATGAATGTCTTCTTTTGAGAAGTGTCTGTTCATATCCACTTTTTAAAAGGTTTCATGGCGCAGAATATCTTCTGTTTTGATAGATATTCTGTGTACAATTAAAAAAATGTGTATTCTGTTCATTTGGGGTGGACTGCGCTATAAATATTGATTGGGACAAGTTGGTTTGATAGTGTTGTTCGAGTTTTTTTATATCTTTACTCATTTTCATTCTCTTTGTTCTATTAATTATTGAGAAAAGGATAGTGAAATCTATGAGTATAACTGGATTGTGTATTTCTTTTGTGTTTTGCTTCTTTTAATTCATATATTTTGAAACTTTGCTATCAGATACATCAGTATTTGGGTAAGTTTTGTGCTCTGAATAAATTGAGATATTCTATTATTACAAAATAGCTTTCCTTTGCTGGTTAAAATTCTTTGCTCTGATACCTTTTTTCTGATAATAATGTCTCTTCATTTAATTTTTATTTTGGTATATTTTTCCCATCCTTTTACTTTTAACATATTTGCGTCTTTATATATTAAGTAATTTTCTTGTAAGCGGCATGTGGTTGGAACTTGCTGTTCTATCCAATCTGACAATCTCTGCCTTTTAAATTGAATATTTTGGCCAATTACATTTAGTTTCATTATTAAAATAATTAGATGTCAATCTATCATCTTTGAATATTTTTAAATTTGTTCCATCTGTTCTTTGTTTCCCTTTTATTATTTTTTCTACCTTCCTTTAGTTTGAGTATATTTTATTTTTCTATTTTCTCTTCTCTGTTTTCCTTTGTTTATCCTCCTTTATTACCATTTCCCTTCAAGTGATGCACAATTTCATCTCTATTACACGAAAGAAGATGTCTTTACCATTACAAGAGGTCTTCATTCCTTTCTATAGAACTACGTTTCCACCTGGTATCATTTTCTTTCTGCCTAAACATCCTCCTTCTTCCATTCACGTTTCTTGTCTGTGGATCCCATGGTGAAGATCAACTGATGGACTGATGTTCTACTGCTCTAGACAGCGTTTGCAAGTCTGAAAAGCTCTTTATTTCACCTGCTTTTTCAAAAGATATTTTCACCACTGGTTATAGAAATCTGGGCTGACAGTTTTGTTTTGCTTGTTTGTTTTTCAGCACTTTAAGATGCTACTTTCCATCTTCTCACTTACCTCATTTCTGACAAGAATTTTGCTGTGCTCCTTAAGTTTGTTCCTCTGTAATTAACATGTCCTTTCCTTCTGGCTGCTTATAAAAATATCTCTTTAGAACTGGTTTTGAGTAATTTTGTTACACTGCAACTTGATGTAGTTTTCTTCACATTTCTTGTGTTTGAGTTCTTTGAGCTTCTTGTACCTGAGTTTATAGTTATTATTAAAATTGAAAAATTTTCAATCATTTCAGTTGTTCCACAGGTCACAGTTCCACTTTTTAAAAAATTATTTTTCCTTATGTATTTTATCAATAGTTTTTTGTTAGTAGATCTGCAAATTTATTTATGCTTTTTATCTCAAAATACCTAAGCTGCCATTAATCTCACCTAGTGTATTTCTGTCTTAGCCATTAGAGTTTGTATCTCTCAAAATTACATGTCTTTTTATATCATTTATGTCTCCATTTGACTTTTTATACATATAGAATATAGTTATAACAGTGTCCTTGTATGTTAATTATAACATATCTGGGCCTTATAGTTCTGGATAAATTTCAATTAATTGATTCTTAAATTCTTACTACAATTTGTATTTTTCTGCTTGTTTCTTTCTATTTCTGTTCATCTTTGATTGCATGCCAGTCAGACATTGTGAATTTTATTCTCTTTTGTACTATGTATGCTTCTATTCCTGAAAATATTCTTAAGTTTTTGTTCTAGGGTTCAGGTAAGTACATGAAAATGATTTCTTTCTTTCAAGTCTTTGTTTTAATATTTGTTAGATGGGCCAGAGCAGTGTTTATAATAAGACTAATTATTTCCAATTCCTATGGCAAGACTATTGTGAGTAGCCTCATAATTTATGACATTTTCCAGTCTGACTTTAGGGAAGAAGCACTATACTCATCTGTGTGTTAATGGTTGTACTGTTCCCACTCTATGTATTAGTAACCACAATTACTTTTGCACTGACCTAATATATCATTATATTGTTCACTAACTTCCAGAATGGAATTTAATGATTTGTAGTAAATTTAACAAGTTTTGAAAGCATCATCATAAATTAAGTTTTTGTATTTGTTTGTTCGTTCTTTGAAACAGGGTCTCACTCTGTGGCCCAGACTGGAGCACAGTGGCGCAATCTCGGCTTACTGCAACCTCTGCCTCCCAGGCTCAAATGATTCTCTTGCCTCAGCCTCCCGAGTAGCAGAAATTACCGGCAGGCATCACCACTCTAGGTTAATTTTTGTATTTTTAGTACAGACGGGGAATTTGCCGTTTTGCCCAGGTAGGTCTCGAACTCCTGGCCTCAAGTGATCCACATGACTCAACCTCCCAAAGTGCTGGGATAAATCACCCCTGGCCGATAAATTAGTTTCAGATCATTTCCACCACTCTAATAGGATTCTTTATGCCCATTCACTGCTAATCCTTGTTTCTTGCCCTAGGCAAATATTAATGTACTTTACTATAGATTACTGCAAAGAACATTCATGTGTGAGCTTGTGTGAACGTATGTTTTCACATCTCTGGGGTAAATAACTAAGAGTGGAATTGATGAGTAATATTACAAGTTTATATTTAACTTTTGAAGAAACTGCCAAACAGTTTCCCATTGTGGCTGCAATTCTCACTAACAATATGTGTGGGGAGTATTTCTTCACATCCTTGCCAACATTTTTAAGAAATTATAAGTCTTTAAGAAAAATTGTAGCCATTCTTGCGGGTGTGAAATGGTATTGTCTTGTGGTTTTAATTTGTGTTTCCCTAATGCAATGTTGATCATCTTTTCATGTATTTATTGACTATTCAGATTTTTTCTTTGGTGAAATGTCTACAGAAATCTTTTGCCTATTTTTTATGAGAGTGTTTTTCTTCATATTATTGAGATGTAAGAGGTTTTATTTGTATAGTCTGGATACAAGTATCTTGCAAGATAGGTGTTTTGCAAATATTCTTTTCTAGTCTGTTCCTTGTTTTTCTATTTTCTTAAGTGTTATTTGAAGACTAAAAATTTTGAATTTTCAATGAGATCTAATTTATCCCTTCTGCTAATACAAATACATTTTGATAGTTTCTCTCCTGAGCTCAATTAGTTTCCTTACACAAATATACTTTAACAAACACCCAAGGGAGACCCTACACAGATCTCTCGGGTTCTTTCTGTGAACAGCTCTCTTCTCTAGAAATTTGTCCTATGGATCTGGCTGCTTTATTCTCTCCTGAGTTTCACTTTGTCTCTCAACTCAGGGTATCATCTGAGCTCCTTCTGGGTTCCTGCTCTCTACACTACAGCCTGGAAACTCTTTTTTGGCAGTTAGCTGGATCTGTTGGAGACCCCAATTCATTCATTCCTGGTCTCTCAAGAAACTCTTCCTTTGTTGCCTGATGTCTAGTTTTTTAAAAACTGTTTTAAATATATTTTTCTGTACTTTAATTTACTTTTTCATTGTTCCGGTGAGAAAGTACATCCGGTTCCTGAAACTCTATCTTGGCCAACAGTGGAAGTTATATCACAGAGATCACACTTAGGCTGAGACCTCAATGTCAGAAGGTGTAAGAGCTACAGGAAGCTAAAGTGAACTCTAGGCTCTGAAAGACAAGAAGGCCCTATTCTTAGCTTAGGAAGTTTTAACTTGTCAGAAGAAAAATCCTTGGTGGGGACAAGTTTGATATGCTTTAGAAACAGACCAAAAGGCTAGAGTGGCTGAGTCTCAGTGTTGGGGAGAAGATGAGATAGGAAAAGTGAGTGGAATAAGGTCACACAGAGGTTTATGACTCAAGGCAAAGCACTTGGATCCTAAGTGGAGTGCAATGGGATGCCATTGGAATCTGGCCCCCTACCTAGGCATGATCTTTGATCCTCCCCACCCCTTTATTTCAGTGGACCTCTGGGCTCCCTCTTGGCCCTTTGACTTTGGCCTTCTTTCATGATGTTCATCTTTCTTCACCTTCCCTTGGCATATCCACCCTATGGCCTTGATAATAAAAAGCAATCTCTCATCTCTCACCTTAGAGAATACCAAAAAGGTGAGGTCATAATGAAAACACTTTCTGTTCTTACCCTCGAGACACACACAAGTATACATGCATCATGACCGTGAGAGTGTGTTTTTAGAAAAACAACAGAATGAGGACAAAGATAATTGAGGAAATCTCTTTTTACACTCTCTGTCTCCAAAGAAGTATTTCCATGGAGAAGAGAAGTATAAAAGGCTACCATACCCAGTGGTCCCAACCTGGACCATTCTGCACCCTCTCATAAGATTTCTTGTAGCGTCACTAGACTAACTGGAACATTTGGAAATGTGGACAGAAGTAAAATAACTTACAACTATGGGAATTACTATTGTTGTTATTCTAATACATTCTCTTTGTTACCTCTCCTAGGGAGAAAATTGTTAGATGCTTAGTATCTGGAGCAGAAAGGAATTTACCCTGACAAGGTACTTTTTTGTGAATTTGTTTTCTTTGGTGTGCAATGACTAGGACTGCTTCTTAATGGTCTCCTGATGTCTGACAAAATCTCCAAGCTGTAATTGTACCACTGCTGGTTGGAAAATTTTATCCCTGTCAATTTTGTTCCTTTAGTTATATTTTACTAATAAAAATGGCAATACACAAAACACATTTTGTTGCCTTTTTTTCATCCCAAGCTTGTACTCATTATAGCTTATGACTGTTTCTGCTAAAGATTTGCAACTTGCTGACTGTCCCCACATGCGTAGAGTCTTAAGATTTGAAGAATACCTAATAATGAGAGTTTTGCTAATTAATAAATGTGTGAGTTTATTGTAAATGAAAGGCAGTGAAGACTGCGTTTTCCACACAATACATTTTAACAGTGTCCAGTTGCCCATCAACTTAGATATCACGGTACACATATATGCAACAAAAACTCAAGCATTCTAAAATACTGTCTCCTATTAGTGGAAGCTTTCTGATAATGATCATCCATTTCTAGGCCCACCTCTTACCATAAATTGCATCCATCCTGCCTCTTAGCAGGTTGGATATATAACCCACAGTCCCACAAAAGACACAAAAAGATGTGTGATTTAAGGGACATGCTTGTCTCCATGAAGCAGCAATATACAGGGTAGGTGGAAGGAAGGGAAAAAGCATGGAAGGAAAGGAAAAAGTAAGATTAACAACGATAAGTCATTTAAACACTATGTAATCTAGTGACTTCCAAATAATAAGAGAGAAGCCATAATTCTTTGTTGCTCTGGTCCCCAGAATGCCCTCTTCAGCACCTAGTGGAAAACAGCCTTCTCCAGATCCAATTTACTTGGGCCTTATCACCTTCTATCCCTGAGAATAACTAAGTTTATAAAGATCCCCTCGCCTTCTGGGCTTCTTAATCGTGATAACTCGTATCAGCACCCCTCCCCACTTTTCCCAACCTCCACAAAAGCCCATTTCCCTTATGCCCCCAAGGAAAGAATAATTTTTACAAGGCAATCTGTTGTAATCCCATCAATTTTCCTTCAGTAAACTGAGGCCACAGTTCAGTACAGCCTCTGGAGGGTCCCTCTGAAGGATTTACTCCTGCGGAACACAGGTTTCATGTACACCTGTTACTTGGAGTGCAGAACCCACAGCTGCCTGTGTTTGCAGCTCTGTTCAGGAGTCATTACCGATAACCTATGTCGTACACATGCAATCATTCTATTTTACTTCTTCATCTCTATGCGTCTTCTTTATTGACTCATTTGGGTTTGAGAAATTTACTGAATTAACAGTCAAAATATCAAAAGGTCAAAATGATTGATGGGATTGTGGTTCCTTTCAATTGTACCGTGTATTGGTTGATACTTAAGGTGGGTAGAAACAACTCTCCAAGTGTTTCAAAGTTTGCTCGGATACTTCTAAATCTAAAAAAAAAAAAACTTGCTTCTCATTCTTTGGAACCATATGAACACCATATAATCTTACTGTTTATCCTGTAATTTTATCATTCTCATAAAGCTAACCCAAAGACAGACCAGTGGACATCTTTCAGCCCTGTAAAACCCAGGCTCTTGAACTTTAAGCCTCATCTCTAGGTGACAATTTTGGGATAATAAAAGTATTTTAGAAACTCAGAATTGGAAGAATCTTTAAAGTTCTATCTAATGTATTACCCGTATTTGCCTGAACATCTCTGCTGTCAGATAACTCATTATTTCCCTATTCTAGCTCTGTATTTATTTCTTTATTAGAAAGTTTTCCCCACACTGAACTGATGTAAACCATTCTATACTCTTCATATCCTATGCTTGGATTTCAACAATCCCTGTAATGCTGTCCCAGCATGTTTCCAGTCCTTCTCTAAATCCACTTTCTTTCCCTCCTCCAGTCAGCTTCCTCCAACTGTGCCCTGGGATTCTTCACCTCAGCTTTGGCTCCGAAGTCTCTGCTGCCTGTGGCGGCCTGGATAATGTCCTTTGCTCCCCCAAAGACTGGATATGTTATTATATCTGACAAAAAGGACTTTGAGGACGCCAGGAAGTTAAGGCCCTGGAGATGGGGAAGATTATCCTGGACTATCCAAATTGACGTCATCTGATTGATAATGTAATTGATGACGTAAGTAGAAGGCTGGACTCAACTCCAGAGGTGAGGCTTGGACACTGGACCAAATTGAGGACTAGCAAAAACAGGAAGGAGGCAGAAGCAGCTTTCCAGAAGACACGCCCACCAGTGTGCCATGGCAGTTTACCATCACCATGGCGACACCGAGGCGTTACTGCCCTTTTCCATGGCAATGACCCGATGGCCCAGAAGTTACTACGTTTTCCCTTAAAATTTCTGCATAAACCACCTCTAAATCTGTATGCAATTACAAATGGGTATAAATATGCCTGCAGAACTGCCCTGAGCTGCTACTCTCTGCCTCTGGTTCAACCCTGCTCTGCAGGAGCAGTCATGGAGATGTCACCCTGAGGCTTCAATACAGCTGTTTTCTTCTACCACCAGCTCCCCCTTCAAGTCTTTCCTGGGTGAAGCCAAGAACCACTGGGGACTGAGCTCCACTTCATGATGCCCTTTATGAGCCCACTGATCATGCCCTGCATTGTAATCATAAGGGTCCTCATAAGAGGAAGGCAGGACGGTAAAAGTTAGAGAATGAATTGGGGGGATGTGACCATGGAGGAAGGAGAAGGGGACATGAAGACAGACAGCAGGAAAGAGGCATTGGAAGATGCAAAGCTGGGGCCTAGCAGATGCAGGAGCCACAAGCCAAGGAGAGTGGGCAGCCCTAGAAGCTCAAAAAGGCAAAGGAAGGGGGTTCCCCATGGAGCCTCCAGGAGGAACACAGCACTGCGGATGGTTGAAGTCAGGTTTCTGA
This sequence comes from Chlorocebus sabaeus, assembly GCF_047675955.1. Lineage (NCBI taxonomy): Eukaryota > Metazoa > Chordata > Mammalia > Primates > Cercopithecidae > Chlorocebus > Chlorocebus sabaeus. Next base: position 4,648,637 of record NC_132921.1, read on the forward strand.
CCTCCAGAACCATCAGATAATGCATTTGTGTTTTTAAAAGCTGTAAGTGTGTGGTAATTTGTTACAGCAACAACAGGGAAAAAAAAAAAAAATCATGCCTAAGAGGCTTTCTTCCCTTCATTGAGCCTAATGAGTCCCTCCAACCCTTCCAGACCTGGTTTTATTTGTGACGTTGGTTTGAACTAACTGCTCTCCTCTTAAACATAAGGAGCAAATGTTATCTTTGATCCATTTAGTTAAAACATAACTTGTACTCTATTGCCCCTTCTCTTCAACTGTACTTGAATACTCCTGTAAGTACCTGGATTATTTAACTTTTTCATACATTTACATAGTCTTTACTACCTCATTACAGCCTCTTTGAATGAAGAAAGTGAATGAGTGTTTATCTTGCAGGTTCCCCTGGCAGTGAATATGAGTATGGATGGTTTATCAGTTCCTCTTCTTTCTCCCCAAATTCTCCATCCTTATATCAAGAGTGTGCTTTTATATGACAGGAATAATAACTTTACAGCTGAGATTTTCTCCCCAAGATATCTTAGCCAATGTGCTTAATGATACTTATTTTCTTGCAATATCCTTAACTTCTCTGTGTGTTCCGGGTAATCATTATCCCCGGGATCTAAAGAAAGGCTACTGTACTCCGAGCACTCACTCCATCTGCATTTCTTTTCTCTCTTTCAGTCACTCTGATATCAATTAATCTCTTTTTCCAAGAAATTTCTTGGCTTCTTATTTTTAAAATAAGAATCAGTGACATATGTAAGCTAAAAATATCTGACTTCTTTTAAACTAGAGCTGCGTCAAACCCACAATTTCAGAACATGGAAAACATAATCAAATTTCACAATACCTTAGGACAGAAAGCACATTACAGAGAGAGCATATTTACATCCTGTTTTGCATTTTTCTCTGTGGCCAGTGAGTGCACTGAGGGTGACTAGGGGCCATTTTCCTGAGGCAAGTGTTGTACAAAAAGGGTTCTGCAGAAGGAACACAAAACCAGAACCATGGTTAGTTTAAAATAATTCAATTAAGTAGGAGTCACCCTATAAATAAACATATTGAAAACTCCAATGGAACACTGGAGTAATGGTTAATAGAGTGTTTCCATATCAAAATTAACCCAGTTTTTAAACATCTGCATTATTGCAGCACAGGCATGTCTGTGGTTCATGTTCATCTTTGTGCTACAAACACATATTAAATATATATTCCATTATACAAACTTTTGCATATGCATAATTTTCATAGTAACATAATTTATATAGGGGAGAACATAAAACCTATGCCCTCTTTATATTCTGGTGATTTTAAAAATATGTGTTGCAATCTCTGCCTTGAACGTGTTCGTTTACTGAGATATAAATTTTCTTTGCTGTTATGGGTTTCACAGGCCCTAGAATCCACATAGGATTTTCTGGAGACAAAGTATAGTAACATTACCTTCTAAGAGTTTTTTTTTTTAATGCTTTTTTTTTTTTTTGGAAACAAATGTAGCTTGTGCTTCTGTCTTTGACGGGGCGACACTGTTATCCTGGAGCAACTCTGACATCTCTTTTCTGCCTTCCACCCTGGCCAGCACAATCGTCTCCGAGGCTCCTCCCGGCCTTCAATAAGGACAGGATGTGGTTGCGGAGCAGCTGCAAAAGGCTTCACAAATGCTGGTTGACGAGAAGTGACAGCCCTGTCTATCTCTCACTGGCATTGACAGCTGACAGATGGATACCACTCACACACAGAAAAAAAGCCCCCAGGACGCTTCGCCAGCATTACTCTCTGTTCATGGGGCCACAGTTGATTGAGTGCTGCTCAGAATAATAAACCCTTGCCGATTCGCGGCAGAGCAGTTTTCTCTCACACAATGCCCTGGGTTTTTTTTTTTTTTTTTTTTTTTTTTTTTCTTTTCTCCTCTACAACATGAACAAACATATACACTGAAGCTCCGTTTTGTGGGTTATTTCCTTTCTATTTTTGTTTTGCAAAGAAAAAAAAAATCAAAATAAAAGAAGAGAAGGGGAAAGAGGAAGAACAGGAGCTCCCAGCCTTCGCGTGGAGAGGAGAGCGGGAGCGAAGTGCGGGGACCCGCACACAGCCCTGCGCGGGTTTGCTTCCTAATAACTCCCTCGGCTCTCCAATCTGTTTGTTATTATCCGTTGGGTTGCTTTTATTTATTTCTATAAATCTGCCCATCTTTAGAAGCGTGGCTGCCTGGTTAGTTGGAAGACAGTCACATAAAACTGGACAGGAGGCATGTTGGTGCGGACTGGAGGGAGGTGGAGCGAATGAGAGGGAAAGGGGATGGTCCATCCCTGAGGGTAGATGGTGAAGGCAGCAGGGAAGAAAGGGGGAGCCAGAAAAGCTAAGGTATCCTCTGGAGCTGCAGGAGTCGGGGGGGAAACCCCTGCTTTTGTTCCACAGTTTTGAAGTGGGGGATCCCTCCAGCTTTTGCTGTGGTTCTTTTATGGCTTAAACTGCTCCATTCCATGCACCCCAGGAGTCTGGCTGTGCTGCAGGAGCCATTTTCCCCTGGGAGACAGCAGCCCCTTCCGACCGCCTGAACAGAGTGGGAATAGAAGACGCTTTCTCCACGAGGGATGAACCTGAAAACTGACAGCCCCGAGATAAGAAAAAGGGAGATCCGAAGCATTTATAACCGCAGATGTGCTCTTAGCATGTAGTAGTGAATAGGGCTGATTTGCATTTAGATTCTTGGGTGAGTTAAATTGCAGCATTTCAGGGCATTCTGGCCATTCAGCCCCGTGTTCAGCAGCGTTATCAATAACCCAGGACGCCTCGCGAGGTCGGAACACCGTCAGCTTCCCGGAATCCCTTCTTACCTGGGGGAGAAGCTCAAGGGTCCCTGTCTGAGAGCACATGGTTCCTGCCTTTCCTTCGGCTGCCGTTTCAGTACTGCATATTTTTCGGCAATCTGGCGGTTCTGAGAGGGAGTTGGTAGGGGTGCTGAAGTTTCTGGAGGCTTCCATGGTTGTCATGGAAACCTCAGGTTAGGCTTCTACCGGCTCTCTAGGCTCTCTCTATCTCATCCTGGGGACAGAGGACGTGGCTCTTACACCTGCACGTAGATTCACTTCTGTGCCCTTGCTGGATAGAAGGGAAGAGGGGCCAGTGCCCAGTGCCCGTGGGCCCATGCCCGGCAGTCCACGCCTTGACCATCCACCTGCAGCGGGCACGCTGAGTGGAAGGCAGCGGCTTCCCAGGCCAGGGAGCTCAAGCAATTCCCACGCAGGGGAAGGTGACACTGCTCCTCCAATAGAGCCCCGATGAAAAGGTCCTCTCCTGAGATAACCTCTCTCTAAGCAAGATGGGGTCCCAGCCTCCCTGAAAGAGTAGGTGTGTAGACGTTGCCTTGCAGGAGGAGTGGCACAAACAGAGGAAAATGATACCAAACGAGATGCTTAATGAATGCCTTCCTGTTCCTGGGAAGAGGAAAGGCCATCCGCCGTCAGCAGCACTCAGGGTGGTCACATTTGCGAAGATGAATGAATGTACAGTGTTTTCAACCTTGAAAATCGGTTCAATATGTTCTATTTGGGTCTAACCGAAATACTCTGGAGTAATCAGTCCAATTTTGCAAACTGTGCAGGAGTAATGCTGTACATTTTTATAATGCCATGCTCTGGTTTCCTTTTTCCATTATGGGGTCTGGTGTCATTCCACAAACTGACTTAGCGTGCAACTTAAATATCCACGCCTATTATCGGCTAAGTTCTTCCAGTATGGCCTCTTGATTAAGGATCTGTGAAGGTTTTACAAAATCTCAGCTAATGAAGTATTGCATCAACCACAAGTCGAATAGCATATATTACTTATGCTCTGTATTGTGATCTACAAAGCAGCAAATATGACGTTAACTTATTCAAATCACCTAATCTGTCTCTTGCAACTTCATAAAAAATTCCTGGAATGGAAATTTCCCAAGTGGATCTTGGCAAGAGGAAGTTTCCAGCAGGAGTAAGCCAGAAAAAGAAAAAGAAAAAAAAAAAAGAAGAAAAAAAAAAAAAAAGAAAGATCACTCACACGTTATGATTTCTTCCCCTTTTAATTAAATAAAAGCAACAGGGTGTGCAAAACTAGATTTTTGCCATATTAATCAAGCTGAGGAGAGAATGATGTAAAGTCACAAAAATCTAAAACTATGAAAGGTGTATCTTTTAGAAATTAGGAGAGTTTCCCCTATATATAATATATTGCCTTTATGTAATAACTTTTTGAATCAATACATGGAACCTACTCAACACGTAGGATGTGGACGCCTGCCTGGATGACGGGGTGAGTCCCATCTGAGCGCGCCTGGGCCGGGTCTACTCTGCCAGCACCGTCTGCTCAGCCAGTGTCAGTGCTTGTCCATGCTTTTCTAAGCACAATGCCAACAGAAGAGCCAACATCCAAAAGAAGAGACGCAGTGCCTGCAGAGCCTCCCTTCGTCAGGGCCTGGGGTGGGTCCGGGATTTGAGCTGCCATCGGCCGTCTGAGGTGGTCGCTACTGCCAGCCCCAGTTTGCACATGGAGAAGCTAAGGCACAGAGAAGTCGCTTGTCTAGTGGCACACAGGAGCTTTTGGAGTCGAATGTGTTCCTAAACGCCTGCTCTTCCTCACTAACCCGGACTACTGCCATTAGGCAATGTTCTTGAAGTAAAATTGCTTTTTATTTTTATTTATTCATTATTTTAATTTTTATTTCATTTTATTTTTTAAGAGACAGGGTCTCCCTCTGTTGCCCGTGCTGGAGTGCAGTGATGTGATCATAGTTCACTGCAGCCTTAAACTCCTGGGCTCAGATGATTCTCCTACCTCAGCCTCCCTAGTAGCTGGGACTACAGGCATGAGCTACCCTGGCTAGTTTTTGTATTTTTTTGTAGAGATGGAGTCTCACCATATTGCCCGGGATGATCTCCAGTTCCTGGCCTCAAGCAATTATCCTGCCTCGGCCTCCCAAAGCACTGGGATTACAGGCATCAGTCATTGCACCTTGCCACAAAGCCGATTTTTAAACACGTTAGTTTTATTTTTAATTTTCTCAGTCCTTTCTAACTCCAATAAGTATAAGTCTAAATGAAAGTTTGCTGAAGGGCTAGATCGCAGTGAGAGCCTCATGAAAAGACAAGGAGGCAAAAGTGAAGAAGAAGGAGCTGGGGCTGCCAGACAGGCAGAGGGGACGGATGCAACACACGGAATCCACGTGTTCTTGCCCCAAATGGAGAAAGGGACAAGAATCAAAGGGGCGGGATGAAGCTGGAACAGAAAACATGAGCCCCCTCCCTGGACTCCAGCTGGAGAATGAATCAAGGTCATTTCTGTGGGAGATGACGGGGCATCTGAGGGAAGCCCAGCCTTATCCCACAATGCCCCCATTTCCTCTTCTGGGGAGCCCAACGTCCTGGGCTCTACCTGCTCACTGGGGCCAGGTGCAGTGGCTCACACCTGTAATCCCAGCACTTTGGGAAGCTGAGGCAGGAGGATACCCTGAACCCAGGAGTTTGAGACCAGTCTGGGCAACATAGTAAGACCTCGCCTCTACAAAAAAAAAAAAAAAATTAAAAACTAGCCAGAGATGGTGGCATGTTCCTGTAGTCCCAGCTACTTGAGAGGTTGAGGCAGGAGGATTACTTGAGCCCAGGAGTTCAAGGCTGCAGTGAGCCATGATCATGTCACTACACTCCAGAGACTGGGAGATGGAATGAGAGCCTTTCTAAAAAGAAGAGAGAGAGAGAGAGAGAAAGAGAGAGAGAGAGAAAGACCTGTGGGTGTGGGAAGAGCTAGAGAGCCAGGTTTAGCTGGAATCAATCTTGGGATAAGCAGAGTAAACCTGTTGCCCAGAACCTGGTAGAGCAGTGGCTCTGGCCTGATTGTTTATGAGCCCTTCCTTGGGAACAGGGACACAGGCCTGGCCAGGGCAGGGCGTGGTCCTGGGGAAGAAAAGGCAGGAGCCCTCCTCCTCACTCCTCCCAACACACCGTCCCTCCCACCTTTCTAAACTCAACTGCTTTTGTTTTTAAAAACCTAACAGTGAATGGGCTGGACCAGTCCTAGGAGGAGTGAGAATAAGGAAAATATCCTCCCAGGAGCCAACTAAGCCTAGGAGGAGAATTAATTCCTCTGGGGACACTTAATTAAATGAAGCATTATATGCCTTGCAAGGAGCACCCAGAGGCCTTATCGTGTCTGTGTACCTGGCTCTTGACGCCTGGGGAGAGCAAAGCTCTTCCTGCGGGGAGGGGAGAGAGCGAGGGAAGTGAGGTGGCTTGTGTCCATCTTTATCTAACTTTTCTCCCGATTCAATTTTGATCCAGTAATAGTCAAAGTAAAGAATCGCAGACATTTAAACTGGTTACATGCCAGTTTTGGAGCTGAAAATAATCAAGTTCAGAGATTAAGAGATTAGTGTTCAGCTAATTGGGGACTCCCCCCACCCCACCACCTGCCAGATATAAGCACATTGCTTCTCTCCTAACCTGGCTCAAATGGAGTATGGCACTTTTCCCAGGGGCCTGAGATAACTTACATCCACTTCACTTCCTCTGGTTGCCTCTTCCAGGGGGTCTTTGCAGTCAGTCAACCTCTGTGTGGAGGGAACCCCTTCCCTTCCAGAGCCTTCCACAGTGTATGCAGCACGATCACGTCCCACCTGCCCCTGCTCGTAGCTCCTGTGATCACCTTGGGCGCAGCGTGCCTGAGGCATGTTAGGTCCTGAAACTGATGGGATGGGAGCTACCTACTGCCACTCCTGTAAAGTGTGGCCACCTTCCCCTCCTCCCAGGAGTGGGAGAGCTTGCGCTCCCTGCGGTCTAATCCTGCACGCTGTGTGAGCTGTGATCAACACCACAGTCTTCCACATCCAGCTGCTCATCAGCAAGCATTCCTGGGTTCTTTCCTTGCTGCTGCAATTTGAGGCTTTTGATTTTAATAAATTAAGAACAAAGGCTTGATATAATGAGGGTACAATATAGAATATATGGATACGCACATAGGCATACGTGTAAATTCCCTGTTGTGTGATGCTTTACATCTCAAGTCCCAAGAAATAGAACATTGAAACAAAGCTTTTGCCTAAGTGTGCTTTCTATTTGTTGTGAATTCTATGCAAAGCGGATCCCAACGGCAAAAAGGATTTGAGACGGTAAAAGGGGCAGGGATCTCTTGAATTCTGTTAACATCTTCCTTATATGTTATTGTGGACATTACTCCATCAAAAATTAGTAAATAGCCTCAGATATATCTGTCATTCTAACTACCTCACCATTTCTTCAAGAGTTTCCACTGACAGGTTGGGTAGTATAAAAATTTTACCAAAAGGATGTCAAGAAGTTTTAAAAGAGTAATTCTGTGTTCAGTGTTCCCTTTGAATAAAACTTAATATCACTCATTACAGAAGAGAGATCATCTTGTAATTCTTACACACTCATGTTTGCAGTGAGGATAAAGTGAACCAAAATTAGGTTACCCATCGGAAAACTCTTTGGGAATGGTAAAAACACTATGCAAATGGCGCTACATGTGATACTCAAGTAAATTTCTAGAAACAAGGATGGTTTTGAAAGAAAGAAACCAGTAGGTTTCTTTCTACTACTACTAGCACCCAATAGGTCAAAAGATTGTAGATAATCATGGATTAATTGTAAACATAAAGAAAGAGACTTAAAAAAATATATCAAAGCTACTGCTTCGGGGCAAACTCCAGTGCCACGAAAGCTGAAATGTTTTCTTTTATCAGAGATCGTTTTCTGGCACCTGAAATTGTTTCTTTCATGTCTGATAGTGAAGGAGGAAGCGGTGCGCTCCCTGGAGATGAGCGATTGTTACCATGGTCTCATAACATATTGGCAGCCGGTGTGGCATCCACTACACCTGTCACTCAAGCGGCACTACCTGCAGATGTGGTGGCAGGCTGGCGGTCCCTCCCGCCCCCACCCCCACCTGGCACTGGACACCCGGAGATGCATCCTGGCTGCCCCTCCCCTGGCACAAGTAGGGCTCCGGAGGCCACAGGATGGGAGACCTCGGGTATCAGTACTGGGACCCAGTGCCAGCAGACCCGCAGAGCACCAAACAGAAGCTGTGGGCTGTGGAGAGACAGAGCCGCTGTGCTGGCTTTCCAAGGGAGAGGAGTGCCAGAGCAAACGCTATTCCACCACAGGATTGAGCGGTGGATTTCTAAGTTTGGGGAACACGTCCCTAGACCTCAGCACGAAATATCATCAAAGTTATCAAAGAGATCAAGGAAAACCTGAAAGACTTCTTGTTAGTAGGGAAAGAAGTTAGGTGGTGGATACAGAAGCATCAAACAAGGCTGGATGTTTAGTCCTTTTCTGCATCTGGCTCCCCGAGGTGGGAGGCGGCTGGAGTGGGCAGGCAGGGGCTGCTCCCCAGGAGACCTTGCCCTGGTGGCTCTGACCCTCTGGGGCCTCCTAGCTTTAGAGACCCCAGAGTCTGAGATTATAATCATCCTTCTCTTCGTATTTTTACTAAGATATCCACAAGATTCAAATTTTTCAACCTTAAGAAAATCAGTCCACGTTGATTAATTTTACCAAATTCATAACCAAATTGCTATTTAAAATGTAGGTTTGGGTCCTATTTAAAAGGCCAAAATCGCTTTGCATTTCTTCCTCCTCCCACTCCTTTTTTCCCTCCATAGGCCCCAGGGATCTAAGGTTTAGGTTATCTATTTGCCTGGTGAGAAAACCCAGAAGGATGGAATTAAAATGCTTCTATTTACGTTTTGTGACTAAAATCAAGAGCTCTGTGATCTATCTTCCTGGAGACATAAATTTAAATGTCATTTTTTTTTTGTCATGAGCCAAACTCAAAATATACTTTTAATATGTAGTCAATTAAGATTAATGAAGAATAAATTTCAGGATACAGTAAACATGAAAATGTGTGTGTGGGGCAGGGGATGAGTGTGTGTGTTCAACTGGTGTGTTTGCAAAAAGAGATCCTGTGTAGATTTAAACAGGTGAGACTCCAGTCTAGGCGACAGCGCGAGACTCTGTCTCAAAAAAAAAAAAAAAAAAAAAAAAAAAAAAAAACCGGTGAGAAAGAAGAGAGGAGGGAGAGAAAAGAGGGAGGCAGAGAATGAGGGATGAGAGAAATCACCCTTTGCTAAGTGGCTGGCAGAATCAGTTCCCCACCTTTTTTCTTCCCAAAGATCCTAGAAAGTCAGATGTCAGCATCTCAATTTACAGATGAGGAAACTAGCCATTTGTCCAGGCCACTCTACTAGTAAGTCCTAGAGCTGAACTGTGAAACCAAGCCTTCTAACCCAAACCTGCAACCCCTTTTCACTATATCCCCTTAATACAGGTCTTGCCTATTACGGGAAAATAAACTTTGAAAGTATCAAATATTCGCTGTTTGTTTTTGGTCATGGCAAATTCTGATAACTAACAAATACATGTTCACCATTTTTTTCCATCATCTCTGTGCAAAAGCCTCTTTCGTGAACCCAAGTGAAGACGGCCTGTTTTGCAAATGTGTGAATCCCCAACTATCAACTCTGGACTGCTCTCTTTATATAATATTTTACTCTTTCAGGCTGGTTAGGTTGGGCAGATACTATTAGCCTTTCCTTCCCTACTTAGTGAACATTGCGCAGAGGAGAAGTGCAGACCCAGGTCCGAGCCTATGTCTCCCACTGTGCTTTCTTGCTTTTGCACTATAGCTATGGCCACAAGTGAGGGCTGAGGAGGAAACTGGGAAGGTAAATAGTCACACCGGCAAGAGGCAGGGTTACCCAGACTCAGTCCTGCAGCCTAACTTCATGTTTGTTCTGTCTACACATCAGACACTGGCTTTTCCCCGGTGAACCTGTGGTGAATGTCGATTTGAATTCACTCCAGGTAGATGTAGGCATTCGCCCTGTGATCTAACGGGTTACTCATAGTTTTCCACCAGGCAGATTAAAAAAAAAAACACTGAGACAGGAGTAGCCAGTGCCCTCGGCAATTCTCTCCTGTTGTCAGACATCACGGTGATTTTGTGCGTTCTCGGTGGAAGCCGGCAGCCTGGGGACTGGGTTTGCATGTATAACGATGGAGCTGTGTTTGCAGATGCAGATGCTGAGAAGGTTGAAGGGAAGGAGATTTCCAGTCACTGTAAGATGCAAATTGAGGCCACGATGGAATTCAGGGCCACGGTGATGGAAGGGCATGAAAGATTTGAAGAAGCAAATCATCGAGTTTAATTCCTCAGCTGGTCTCAAAATAGCGTGTTTTAAAAAGTGGGAAATATTAGAATGAGTGCAAATATCTTCATCTTAAATTTGTAAATGCATCACTTTATTGAACCATTTGTCCACTTTTACACGCTGATTTATGGTAACCGTAATGTGATGCATCATGTTATCTTGTAAATAAATGCGACACTTCATTAAACAAGGTAATCAAATTTAAGCAGTTCCACTTTTGTGTTAATAATGGAGACCTTCCTGTTTCTATTGCTCTAGAGATCCACCTACTATAATGAATGCAGATTCCAGGAATAAAGCACCCGGGTATTTCCTAAGGGGTGGGAGAGAGTATTTTTACAAGCAACCAATAATGACATTAATAACAAGAAGCAGTTTGCTGTAATGAAGCATTTTAATATCTGGACACTTTTAGAGAGAGGAGGGGGTATCAGTTATGTCCATTAGAATGGGAATGTTGGAACATCTTGGAGTATCTGTTGTTAGGCTAACAGAACACTTTCAAAGACTGCATTTCAGGAGGAAATTTTTTATGCTATTTTTGTAATTGCCATCTGGGATGACACTGCAAGCTGGAAAATACAAAAACAATGTGAGATATTTGCATCACATCGCGTTTGTTGTGGATTCATCATGGAATGTGAGTCTCTGAACATCAGTCCAATAACTGTAATTATCCCAACTTGACCTTCTTGTCCGGTTTAAACAACTTCAGTGCTGTGAATGTTTGTGTTCCTGAGGAGGAAGGCGATGCCTATCCCCAATTCCAAGGAAGCTAGCTGAGATCCTGACTCAAAGCTTCAAGCACATGCTTCCCCCATGGACACGGCTAGCTATCATGCCTATTTACAGGCAGCTTATTTCCAACTGATAAATGTCTAGTAGAGTATCAGAAATAAACACCCAAAATATATGGAATGGATCATGCCATAAGTTGTCCAACATAAAGGAGCAACCTCTCTGTTCTGCTGACAATACTACACATTTGTAAAACATGAAAGTGTTAGCCTTCTGGCGAATTTGCATTGTCAGTGATTGTGAATCAGGAATGCATTTCTGGGAAATGAAAAAGATCTAACTATAATATCTCCTTAAACTGCCTTCTCAAAAGTTTTAACAAAAGTAGAAAAATTGGAAACTTCTGAGGGTTGATTTTCAAGACAACGGTAATTCAGAAACTTTAGGATTCAACATCTGAAAAGAAAAAAAGGAGTTGAAACATTCAGTGTGCTCTTTTCTAACACGACGGCATTGTGAAATTTCCATAAACTATTAAAAATGGTTTTAAGTGGAATTACTTTTAAAATATAGCCTATACACGTTCGTCTTCTTAGAAAGAGGGCAGAAAAAGGTCCAGTGGTATGGTTGTGCACAAAACACACGGATAACCTAGAGGCTGTGGAAGTGCATGTAGCTATTTGCCCCAGCACCAAATGATACCAGGCAGCGAACAATGCTTATTGATTGGATCTGGTTTGTAAGAGATTTTCCCTATGACTTCTTCCTAAGGTCAAGGTACTTACCCACATTCTCTCTGTCCTTAGCATTTTCTTTTCCAAATATGTTGTGGTCTGGAAACAAGATAATCAACACTTTGGAAGGCAGACTCTGTAATTTATTCCTCTTTGTGTCCCTGGCAATTAGCGTAGTGTCTGGGCTACAGAGAAAAACCAAACTTTTTCCTAACTGATGACTGAAAGTTAAGAAGTTTAATTAGAACTTAAGATTCATGTCACCTCATCTGATCAGATGCTCCTAAAATAAGCCTGGCATTGGCTATGTAACCTGGTCCATTCTCCCAGGACACTTGTCTAATGACCCCCACACTGAGTGAGCACACCTGGCCCATTCTATCAGGGTGCCAGGGTACCTCTAAACCTGACTGAGCGTACCTGGTCCATTCTGCCCTAACATTTTAAAAGGCTGAAGAAGCAAACACACGAGTAAAAACAAAACTTGAATGTAATGATCTCAAAAATAACAGAACATCCATGTGACAATGAAAGATGTAAGCAGGAAGGAGCTGTATCTAGTTTAACAAGAGCTTAAAAACATACAACAGATGATCCAATGCCGCACAACACCGTGCCACACTCTACAACACAACGCGGTTCAAGAGCCTGTTACCGGACGGTATGTTTGTATTCACGGTGCTACTCCCAGAAGCTTGCTGGCCAAGCCCACATGAGGATAACTCTTCCATCTTGGTCCTGTAACATCCATTTCTCCACCAGAAACATTTTAAATCCCAAGTTTATGCACACAAGGAGGGTTGTTTTCTAGTGTTAACATCCTGTCTTTCTGGAAGAGTCACACTTAAAGTGATTAAAATAGTCACTTGAAACAGAGATCTTAGCTATAGAAAATTCATCCATTCATTAAGCAGATGTTGAGTATCTACTGTAACCCAGGCACTGTTTTTTTCTAGGTGCTTTGGGGTTTCTTCAGGGAAAAAAACTAGAAATTGCCTCTTCCTGGTACTTACGTTCTGTGGGGTGGTAGAGACAGTAAATAATACACTAAATAATAAATAAAGTATGAATAAACACATCATAATGTGTTAGAAGGTGTGTTTGTGCTTTGGAAAAGAGCAGTTTAAAGGGAGGATTGTTATTCTAAGGAGGAAAGGGCAAGTTACAGGAGTAAACAGGCTGATAGGACTAGAAAGAGGCCGGACTCCAGACACTCGGATTTCTGGGGAAGGGGGTTCCAATCACAGCAAACATCATCAAATGCAAAGACCCTGAAGGGCTTGGCAGACAAATTCCAGAAACAGCAAGGAAGCCAGGGATGGATGAATGCAGAGGGAGAGAGACCAGAAAGGAAAGGGATGAGGACAGATTGTGCAGGGTCATAGGACCTTCTTACAGATTTGGCTCATGCTTTTTAAGAAGATCTGGCTTCCACGTAGAGAGTATTAACAGATTGCAGGGGAAGAGAGATGGAAGAGGTGGTGAAGGTGAGAAGCTGTTAGCTGCTGGTCGTGTGTTGAGCCGAGAGCGAGCTTTGCTGGTGTGTTGGCTGTGGAGTGTGAGGGAAGTAGAGTCAAGAGCAGCCGCAGGGTGTAGGGAGAGAGGAGGAGTTGAGTGTTTTCAGCGGAAATTTGGACATGTCACATTTGAGACATATTTTAGGCTGATGAGTGGAGATTTGAGTTGTTCAATGGAGGTCTGAAGTTCAGGAGAGAGGTCCAGGCAGAAGACATAAATTTAGGAATTTAGGTGAAAAGATCATGTTCAAAGCCACAAAATGATTGTGGTCACCAAAGGTGTGAGTCTGGATAGAAGACTGAGGACTGAGCCTTGGAGACTTCAAAGCAAGAGGGTGGGCCAGATGCGGGGGCTCACGCCTGTAATCCCAGCATTTTGGGAGGCAGAGGTAGGTGGATCATGAGGTCAGGAGATCAAGATCATCCTGGCCATCATGGTGAAACCCTGTCTCTACTAAAAATACAAAAAAATTAGCCAGGTCTGGTGGTGGGAGCCTATAGTCCCAGCTACTTGGGAGGCTGAGGCAGGAAGAATTGCTTAAACCTGAAAGGAGGCTGCAGTGAGCCGAGACTGCACCACTGCACTCCAGCCTGGATGACAGAGCAAGACTCCATCTTACAAATACAAATAAAAAATAAAAAAACGCCAGAAGGTGGAAAACGAGAAAACTCCAGCATTGGAGCCAGCAAGGGAAACATGTTGACTGTTTTCTGAGTCTTATTTTTATGTGCAAATCTCTGCAACACTTAATGGTAGAGGGTGTTACTTTCCTGAATGATGATTTCCCAGGATCTTTGCAGTGGGTTACCTGAGATGCCAACTAAGATTTTTATTTTCTCTTTGGATTTAAAAGTGCTTCACTGGGGTAGGGAGATTATCTGCGGAAATAGCTGGGGATACTTCTCAAAAATCTTTTCCTTTTTAAAAATATTTTTGACTATAAATATCCCTGACTTTGAAGGTTAGGAAAAGGTAGGAATAAAAATGGTTAATGACAGGCAGGGCATGGTGGCTCAAGCTTAACAATCCCAGCACCCTGGGAGGCTGAGGCGGTCAGATTGCTGGAGCCGAGGAGTTCGAAACCAGCTTGGGCAACATAGTGAAAACCCATCTCTACAAAAAAATACAGAAATTAGCCGAGCATGATGGTTGGTGTGTGCCTGTAGTCCCAGCTACTCGGGAGGCTGAGGTAGGAGGATTGCTTGGCCCCAGGAAGTCAAGGCTGCAGTGAGTGGTGATCGCGCACGCTGACTGCACTCCAGCCTGGGTGACAGAGCAAGACCTATCTCAAAACACCACCACCACCAACAAAAAGTTAATGATAAAATATCACCAAGCTATGAGTCAACAGCTACACAAGGAAGCTGTGTTTCTCCTTCACGTGTTGACCCCAAACCTCTGGGTTCCTCAGGGCATTTGGAGCTGTTCACCCAGAAGCACATTTGCAGGCTTGTAGGTCCCAGTGTGTACCCCAAGTGAAAACTGAAAGCCATGTGTTATGCCACTGTATCTAATGATGCTTAATGTATGAAATACATTAAGTAAATGAACTTTCCATTTCTTCATTTTATACATGGTGCCACTCAATAATTTAACCTGGACCAAAGGTAGAGGGGTAATGCAGGTAGTCCTATAGGGACTTGAAAGTCTGACAATGAATTTTACATTTAATGGAATCATACCCATTGGCAACAAGGTAACTGAGACTGTTTAGGTGGGATGATACCAGCATTTATCCACCAGACTTGGTAGTTACCAGGAAAAGACAAACTTTTTCTCTGAACAGCCTCATCCGGAAACATGGGCTGAGTGCCTACTGTGAGGGGCCCTGAGGCCTGGCGCTGGGAAATGGATCAATTCTGACTCCTGTGAAATACTTGAGAAGCATTGAGGCAACAATTTCCTAGAAAGAGAATAAAGTCACAAGATAAAGACACACAGAGAGAGAGGATACCTGAATAATCACACTTTTATAGATCTTTAAGGAAACTACACTTTATATATCTGTAAGCAACCACACATTTACAGATCTGTTTTTCTTTTCTTTTTCATGAAGGTAGAATAGATTTGAAGTGCATGTGGGGAACAAATACAAAGAAAAAACCCTAATTTAAAAAATGACCCGAGATGTGGATGGGTTGGGTGAGTAGATCTTGCTTGGTTCACTACTCTGGTGAACCAAGAGTGGTTAGAGATTCAGGATGGGATGGATGAGGATGAGGTGGTGGAGGACGCGGAGGACCATCCTGGGGAGTCACCAGTCCCACGGTTGTGGATGGATGGTCGCAGCTAAGACTCCTGCCTGACTTCAGCCCTTCTTCCTACCTGTGAGAATAGAGATGGGCCCTCATCAGTATAGCAGCTTATTAAGATTTTACTTTTTTTCTTTTAAATTAACATTTTAATTTAAACTACAGAATGGTATTTTAGAAAATTAAGCAAACACATATTTTAAAAAAATAACTGCTAGACCCACTATCATGAGAGAAATATTTTCAGTATTTTGGGGTTTTTCCTTTTAGTCTTTTTTCTAGTAGCCTGTGCATATAGACATATAGATTTCATGTTTATATACAACTTTATATTTGAATGATATTATCTGGGCCTTCATTTTCTATGACTTTATAGACAGAAGCATTTTGCATTTCATTAAACCAGAGTTATTAAACCTTTTCAAATTCATTCCCCCTTTTGAAAAGCATGAAAATTATACACTCCTGGAGAATGTCCTTCCCAGTTCAGAAGACAGTAGACTCTGTTGTCTGTGTAGCTCTGTCAGCTTTATCAGTTTCACTTAATATGAGAAAAACAAGAGGTGTTTAGTTTCATTCACAAACACATTGAAAAGTTGCTTTCAAATTTCATATGTGTACCCCTCACCCACCCTATGTTAACATGTATCCTAAACAGAACTACACTACCATGATTGGAAATTAAAGAAATAAACATTACAGAAATCATATTTATTTAAAACAATCAAATTTTCAGTAGTTGCAATAATAGCATATCTCATCACATGTTTAACTAGCCCCTTGCAGTTGAACCTGCAGTCTTGTCAAGGAAGATTCTTACAACAATCCCCAAGTGGACAGAGGTTCAATGCTACTGTAGGAGAATTTTTGCTTTCTCCCCAGAACAGGTGAGACTGATGATTTGTAGTTCGAAGCAAGAAACATCACTGTTTCTGTTTTATTTTGCCGAAGTTAGACTGTAGCTTTTCTGAGCTACAATGAGTATCCTTGACATATGACCTCCTGGTGCCTCTTTAGTTAGGAACACTGTCTGCTTATGCTTTCAGACATACCTTAGTAGACAGATTAGGTGGATATCAGTCCTTTACGTCCAAAGTAGTAAGAAGGAAATTGTAATTCAGTTTAACCAGGAATCTGCACATTTTCCCCTGGGTAAAATAATAAAATGGATCAGAGCCCGTGATTCTAAGTACACACATGCACACACACTCACACAGATGGGTATTGAGTAACTCTTCCTTTCTCACTAATTTGAGAGGCCGTTTTTATCACTAACAGAATGTTTCCAGGCATCGCTGCATGCAAGATTGTTTGCATAGTTTGTTACCTGCTCTCTGAGCCACACAGGCCGAGTTTATGCTGATGCCTGAGGTGGAACACACAGGCAAAGGTGGGGCACAAGGGTCCCCAGACACCTGAAAGATGTTTGCCATAAACTCCTCCTGATTGTAGTATTCTATAGAAAGTGGCGAAAATTTGCCCAATTAAACCTTTGATTTGGGGAAGTATAAATGCTATGCTTAAAATAGAGGGTGTTGGCTGGGTGCGGTGGCTCAAGCCTTTAATCCCAGCACTTTGGGAGGCCGAGAGGGGCTGATCACGAGGTCAGGAGATTGAGACCATCCTGGCTAACACGGTGAAACCCTGTCTCCACTAAAAAATACAAAAAACTAGCCAGGCGAGGTGGCGAGCGCCTGTAGTCCCAGCTACTGGGAGGCTGAGGCAGGAGAATGGCGGGAACCCGGGAGGCGGAGCTTGCAGTGAGCTGAGATCCGGCCACTGCACTCCAGCCTGGGCGACAGAGCCAGACTCCGTCTCAAAAAAAAAAAAAAAAAAAAAAAAAAAAAAAAAAAAAAATAGAGGGTGTTTAGTTCAGTAAAACTACCTAAAGTGAAACTACCTTTCTAGTTCCCGGGGCAACCGCCTTCACATCCTATGCAATCTCTGAAAGTCTAGGGCCAGAGGCGACCGCAGCTGCAGTTCCTCATTCATCCCTGTGCTTCCTGCACAACCAGCATGGGAGAAAACTTGGTTTTTACTTTTCCACATAGTCCCAGGGATTTGCAAACTAACTACCACAGTTTCTGGCATATGGTAAGAGCGTTAATAACAATATTAGTATGAGCCTA
The DNA here is from genome assembly GCF_047675955.1 of Chlorocebus sabaeus. Lineage (NCBI taxonomy): Eukaryota > Metazoa > Chordata > Mammalia > Primates > Cercopithecidae > Chlorocebus > Chlorocebus sabaeus. Next base: position 4,666,218 of record NC_132921.1, read on the forward strand.
TGGGATTTTTAATTGGCCTAATTTCTGATGAAGTTTTTTTTTTGTTTTTTTTGTTTTTGTTTTTGTTTTTGTTTTTGTTTTTGAGACGGAGTCTCACTCTGTCGCCCAGGCTGGAGTGCAATGGCAGGATCTCGGCTCACTGCAAGCTCCGCCTCCCGGGTTCACACCATTCTCCTGCCTCAGCCTCCCGAGTAGCTGGGACTACAGGCGCCGCCACCTCACCCGGCTACTTTTTGTATTTTTAGTAAAGAAGGGGTTTTTTGTATTTTTTTAGTAGAGACGGGGTTTCACCGTGTTAGCCAGGATGGTCTCGATCTCCTGACCTCGTGATCCGCCCATCTCGGCCTCCCAAAGAGCTGGGATTACAGGCGTGAGCCACTGTGGCCGGCCAATAAAGTTTCTTAAATTCTTTAAATAAACCTTACTTAGTTAAGAATAATTGATATTAAAATATATTGTTGGATTTTATTTTTAAAAGCTTAATATAGAATTTATGAGTCTATATTTATAGGTGAGATGATTATATCTCTTTCATTTTTGCATTTTTCAATGAATTTAGATATAAGTTATATGCCAGATTTACAAAAGAAATTGAGTACATGTTCTATTTACTTACCTAGGCTATAAAAATACATACACGTAAAGTTATTTACTGATGGATGGCTTAAATGTCCTCACTGATTTAAAAAAAAAAAAAACCTTTTGGCTTACAGCATCATTTCACTTTCGTTTTTTAGTTCACATTGTAGAAAATTAACATTTGCATTTTTAACGTTGTTAATTTATTGAGATATTCTAATTTTTTTGAGTCAATTGTGTTACTTTTTAAGATATTTCATGGTTTAAAATGTCTTTATTCTTATTTCTCCCTTGCTTAGTAGTTTAATGAGTATAGAATCCAGGGTTGAAAGTAATTTTCCAGAAAATTAGAAGATATTTGCCAATTATTTTTAGAAGCCCTTGTTGCTATTGAAATGTCTTGTGTTCTTCTCATTCTTGGCTCTCTGTATGAATCACTTTTTTCCCCTTTTGCAGTGGTAAGATGTCTTTGTCCCACTTTTCTAAATTTTATGATAACATTGTCTTACTGTGTGGCGATTTTCATCCATTGTGCTAGACGCTTGGTGGGCCCATTCACTCTGGAAGCTCATGACCTTTAATTCAGAGAGTGTTTCTTGAATTATTTATTGGTTTATTTTCTCTCAAGTCTTCCAATTACTTCTGTGGAAGCTCATTCTAAAAGTGCAGAAGACTCTTGAGGATGTTGGCGCTCCTGGAATTGTCCTCCAACTGTCCTATCTTCTCTCCGTTTTCCACATGTAGAGGCATCTGTGTGTGCTTTGGCTCTGCTCTTTTGGGATCTCATAGATGTTGTATTTCAGTTCACTCACTAATGTTTTAACAGGGTCTACTCTCTTTTAAAGTTTCCTTGGCACTCTTCCGACTTCAAAACGCTGTCCTGTTTTTTGGACTCTGCTCTTGTTTCATTACTAGAATAGCTACTTTTATCTCTCTGATAATATTAGTAATTTTTAAAAAATTTTCTCCAATCTCAATTTATTTGTCCTCCAAGATTCTTTTAATCTTTTGCTTATTTTTTGTTCTTTATCTTTCATTTGGAACTTAAAAAAAATTCTCTTAATCCTCAGCTCACATTTAAGAGAAGAACCTTATAAGTCTTGCAAAAGGGGCTAGAGGCCAAGTCCCTGGATGAGACCAGGATACACACGGAGCCTCTCAGACCTACAGGACCTGCCTTACTTCAGTCCAGGAACGTTTTCATGTTTTCTCAACTGTGTCTTTGACAGGCTTCCTCTTCTTTTTTTTAACTATTATTTTTTAGGCTGTGCTGTTGCATTTGAAACTTTCCATCTTTTTTTTTTTTTTTTTTTTTTTTTTGAGATGGAGCCTTACTCTGTCACCCAGGTTGGAGTGCAGTGGCACGATCTCAGCTCACTACAACCTCTGCCTCCAGGGTTCAAGTGATTCTCTTGCCTCAGCCTCCCAGGTAGCTGGGATTATAGGAGCCCGCCACCGTGCCCAGCTAATTTTTTGTATTTTTAGTAGAGACAGGGTTTTGCCATGTTGCCCAGTCTGGTCTCAAACTCCTGAGCTCAAGTGACCCGGCTGTCTCAGTCTCCCAAAATGCTGGGATTACAGGCACGAGCCACAGCACCCAGTCTCTTTTTCCTTTTCTGTTATTTTCCCCTCCTGAATATCTTCTAAAATTCATTCTTCATACTACTAATAATATATAATATAATATAAGGTAACATAATATACAATAAAATAATAAATTCTTCATACAAATAATTTTCTGGCTAGGGTTAATTCTGACATTTGCCACCCATTGTATAAATTTCATCTGTCATCATGCTTTTGAACTGAAAAGATGCTGAAGAGTTTTCTAAATAATTCTTTTTCCTAATAGAAATGTATTTTTAATACCTATACTTTAGGTATTCCTTTCCTCTTCTCCTGCAGATATACTCTTAACTTACCCTAAGACCTGGGAATGCCTTATGCAGACCTGCTCTGGGGCCCACACTTGACCATGTGAGGGTGGATGCCTGCTCTTAGACCAGTCAGCCAGCTGGTAAGTCCACCTGAGATTCCTGTGAACTGTGTCTGCCTATCCACTGTGTTCTTTAACCCAGTTTCATAGGCAGGGATCCAGTAGAAAATTTCCCAAGATTCTATCTGTAAATTGTCTGGCAGCCCTTGTTCTTGTGGTCATTTTGAGTGTCCATAAAAGTTATTTATTTTTCCATAGGCTTTTAGTGGGAATATAGGGGCCGCTATATCAGCAAATTTTAACAGACGCCATTTTAAATGAAAAGGTAAATAGGTCTTTCCCTAATTCAATGCAAATCCACTTTTCAAATTTCCAAAATCCATTGCTTTGTGAAATAGGCCATACTGTGCGGTACTTCTCCATTTCTTAAGAAAACAACCTGCAAGTTTTGTTTTTCCATGGATTGAGCAAGTCTACGTACAACGTCTGCACTCGGCTTTGCATTCATTAAACCAATGACTGGCCCTGTTCCATGTCTCCCTGATGATGAGAAGTGTGATTCCAAGCTGAATGGATGTACATGCTGTGATCGAGCTCTGCTGTTTGGTGGCATTAATACTGCTATTATTTATTATTTACATATTTAATGACCTTATTGATATTATGCACTGTTAGCGCTACTAATTATAACACAATAAACATAATTTATAAACACGGTTTATGGTGATATACATAATCAACCACTAGTGACAATACCTGGAACAGCTGCAGATATTTCTCGTTATCACTGACTATTCTATGAGAGAGAGCTATCTGCTCACAGAAAGCCTTTAAAAGAAATATTTTAAATTAGAAATGGATTGTGGCTAACACGAGTGATAGTTTCTTCAAAATAAATCCAAATGATCATTTTATGGGAATGGTGTGCATCCACATCCTTGAAACTTCACAAAGATCCTCCTATAAATAACATCATGATAAGATTTACGATGCAGACTGTCAATTTAAGAACTGTGAGGATCCCAGGATAACATTATGGCCAAAAGATAGAAGTGGCCAAGGGGTAGCGAGTGTGGGGAGGGCCCTTCTTGTCCTTGGTCTCTGCCAAGACAGGTGCTAAGTCATGAGAACACTTTTCTTGGATCCAGAGATACAGTAAGTGTGGGGTGAATACAGATCAGAAAATAGATATAACCAACAGGTCATATTTCAGGTCATTGTATCCAAAGGAGCCAAAAAAATATTGGAGAAAATAAGCTTTGACCCATCTCTTCACCCCTGAATAGCAGTCACCAGGTATTTGGTGATGCTACAAGACTTGGTAATAGAGGATAATAATTTCCTGAATTTCTTCTTCTTGGAGGGTCATTGCAATTTGAAATATAGCCATAGCTCATGTCAATAATGTGTATATATTTTTAAAACTGGGGACAGATTTTAAATGAAATGAACCCAATAAAATTTATTTCTAAGTGCTAATTGAGTCATTGTATTAGAAATAAAATTATTTTATGTTCAATATTTGTTATCTAGAACCATGTCTAGTGTTCAAACCAATCACTTCTTCATCTAGTTGGACCTTACTTAAAGGTAATCCCTTATTTTCTCCCACTCATGGTATCTGGGCATTGAGAAGCCAGCCCACAGCATCTATCCTCACTTCAATTGCTTCATTCAGTTATTTCCATTGGAGCTTCACTCCAGCCTTTAACTAACCGTGTGCACATATTAGAAGTGCTTAACGTGTCTTCATCAGTCTCAATTAGCCTCCTTGTCAGGGTGCTTCTTTTTTGTTTTTTACTGCATCTTTTCTCAGAGCACACGTGTGGTCTGCACATCTCTTTCACTCTTACTCCTTTAAGGCCTGGATGATAGCAACATCTTTAAAGTTTGATTTAATTTGTTTTCTGTTAACAAGGCTTGTGTTTCAATTCCAGAAAAAAATTTGTTAGGTGGAAGAGTGTGAAATATTCCTAAGTAGCTAAACACCACTGAAGGCTGCTGTCTTAACTACTAAATTTTATTCCAAGTACCATTTGAACCTTTCATAGATATACTCATTACACTAGCTTGAATTGTGTCCCAAAATCCCCAACATTCTCCAATCCAAACAGGCTAAATGGGATTCCCTTGATATAAATACTCTCACCCAACCCCCTCCCCTATACAGTTTTGGGGACACTTCTTGCAATCAATACATATATTTGATGTTTAACTTTCTTCTTCATGTTCACTCCTTTGTTGTACCCACAGATAAACCTGTATTTAACTTAGAATGAAGCAAATAGGAAAATTTACCTACCACACTTCACTCAAGCTCCTAATTTGTGAGGGGCAGAAAGAGGTATGTTGCTTTAATTACTTTAACAAAGATTATTCATGAACTAGTGAAGCAATTCTGAACAGATCTTTTAAAAGGCACCTTCTGGCTAGAGCTTATTAAAGGCAATGTGCCATTCTACAACTACGTGGGCAAATCAGAATACTAATATCCTTTGTATTAGAGAGCATTATTCTTCATTTCTATGGAAAAGTTTCTTAGGGAAGAGGAATAAAAAGATTCCCAAGCATTAAGTTGAACTGCACAAAACTGCTAATGTCGGATGATATTTTTACCCACAAAAAGCAACATCATATCTAAACAACTTAGTCTAATATCAGAGCATTAATCGTGCTTTCTAGACGCAATGGAATTTGTCCCACACACCTAAGCAAATAGCAAGATGGTGGGTAACAGCTAAGTACCTTAAATAGCAGACCCTTTTTCTGCAGTTGTAGCTTTGTGATTCTCTGGAAGGGGCAATTTCATTCTCTGAAATACTGATCCCCCCACCCCTTCCCCCAGAGGAAGGGAGCAAGGTTCCCAGCAGCACGAGCCAGGGAAGAGCTGAACAGACCAGAAACGGAAGATATGAATGCTCCTGCTATGCGGCCATTACTCTCTGGTACCATTTTTAAGCAGTGACCCCAAAGGCATTTGGAAGTTACAACATGCATCAGGATGTACTTTACACGTCTTTACTTGAGGTCACTTCCCTTAGCTAAAAGCAGAAATATCAGATAGCTGCTACAGGATCAGGAAATGGGACTAAGCAGATGTGCACAAGATAGATTACTCTTTATGTACCCCAGAGAATTGCATTGACAATGTATTAAAACTAAATTATCTTTAAAATGAGTATGATTAATAGCAACCCACAGAGCGAGCCTGGATTTCTATGGAATAAAGAAGTTACAAAGGCTTTGTTTGCCTTGTGGTTGGTGTCCAGGTGCCCTCATGGTAAAATTATCAGCATGTGATAGCCGGACTCCTTAGAATTAGGTATGATCAATAGGTGAATATGGCTTTTCACAGGACTAGTTCAAGGTCTTTCAGCCCATATTAGAAGGTGATGGACCAGCTTATGTTGCAATTAACCACGTGACAGTTCTTGTCCTTTGTTCCTGGGAAGAGTGGTACCAGATCATGACATTTTTCCTGCATCTGGAAATAGAGGTTTCAAATGGATACACATGATACAGACCTGCCAATGTGGAAAGTTTAATATTTATTATCAGTCCCAGGCTCACAATCTTCCTTTTTTTTTTTTAACCACACCAATAACTTCTCAAAACGTGAAATTCCAACAAAGTAATGATTCTATTGTTTTATACATCTTTTCTCCAAACATCAAGAGTGATTACAAAGCAACGAATGATACATTTTATTTATTTAAATAGCTAAAATGTACAGTAAAATGCATCTTCATAGATGGAAAGTGAAAATATTATGTTTTATTTACATAATGGCAAATATTTAAATAACAGAAAGTTGCAAAGTTTTTGGCATCATATGGACATAGACATTATCTGGAACACATTTCTAACTATGCAAAGGAAATCGCTATACTAAGCACAATATCTTCATGATTATTTATTATTTAGATTTTTAAATATATACACTCTTTTCTAGGATGTGTCACATATAAATTAGTAATTTATAATCGCTGAATTTTTCATGTTGAAGAAATACTGACCAAAAAATATGTTTTTGATTATGTTGTTAATTATGATGATAACTTCAGTAATAATACTTTGCATCTGTATAGCACTTTGTGTATATATTTCACTAATTTACTAATTTAAAAGTTTATAATTTTAAAGCACTTTTTGTACTTATTATTTTTTCTTCTAATTGACACACTATAGATAGAACAAGAATTACTTCTATATTACAGCTAGTGAACTTAAGGCCTCAAATTGAGTACTTGAGAGAACTTGTATTTAAACACAGATTCTCCAATTTCAAGAGAAATATATGTTTTTGTAACTCCTGGCAGGAAATGGAGAATAGTTCGGTGTATTTCTGGAGGCAAAATCATAATCTAGGCTACCTGGATGATGGCATTTTAAAGGGGTTAGTAGATATACATCTTCCATTTTGCACTGGTCTAGTTGATAGAAGCAGGTGGACCATCAGCAGGCACAGCTTGGCAGTTCAGGTTGCTAGCTAGCCCCCTTTTGCCTCCCAGACATTTCGTATTCTATGTGGTCAAAAGTGGAAGAAAAATTTTTATTTTAGGCAATGCATATCATTCATTATTTGGAGCCCACATAAGTAGACTTTTGATTAGTGACTAGTATGAGAAGCAAGAAAGATAGATTGCAATGTGATAAGCAAGTATTTGCTAAGCCAATGAGTGAATTTTTGTGAAAATACAAACTTTAAATGCCATATTGAAAAGGAAGAATAAAAACCTATTGAATTCTAGAATCAATTTATGGATCAGTCTATATGCCCTCTGAAAAAGTAGATACACAATAAATTGTGCTCTATCCTACCTTCTTGATTAAGAAATTGCATGTATGTCTTCTGTGAGATGATATAAACAAGGATGAAAAAGACTCAAATAGATATGTCTCCAAAGAAAATACAAAAATGGCCAATAAGTATATGAAAAGGTGCTCAACCTCATTCACCATCAGGGAAATGCAAATCTAAACATTGTGAGATACCGCCTCACACCCATCAGGATGGCTATTCTCAAAAAGTCAAGATAACATGTGTTGGCAAGGGTGTGGAGAAAAGGAAACTCTCGTATCCTTTTCTTGGGAATGCAGATTGGTACAACCGTTATGGAAAACAGTGTAAAAGTTCCTAATAAATTAAAAAGAGAATTGCCATATGACCCAGCAATCCTTCTTCTGGGTATATGCCAAAAGAAAATGAAATCACTTTTAAATATATATTTTAAAAGATATTTCCCATATTTATTACAGCATTATTCACAGTAGCCAAGATATGGGAATGACCAAACTGTCCAATGATGGATGAATGGCTAAACAAACTGTGATACAATGGAATATTATTCAGCCCTGAAAAAGGAATGAGTTCTTGCCATATGCCACAATGAGCCTGGAGGACATTATGCTAAATGAAATGGGTCAAACACAGAAAGAAAAATGTTGTAAGATCTCCACTTACATATAGAATCTAAAAAAATTCAAACATATGGAGATAGAGAACAAAAGAGTGGTTACCAGGGGTGGCAGTGGGATGGGGAGATGGAATGGGGAGATGCAGGTCAGAGGTTGCAAAGTAGCAGATGTGTAGGATGAGCAAGTCTGGAGACCTAATGTACAATGAGAGGACGGCAGATAAAACAGTGGTGCTGGCATGGGCTTCATGCTAAATCAGTAGGTTGTAGCTACTCTTACTACAAAAACATTGAAACAATGAGTAATTGTGAAATAATGAATATGTTCATTTGTTTCACTACAGTAACCCTTTTACTATTTACATGTATCCCACAATGTCATGTTTTATTTATTTATTTGTTTATTTAGTACTTATTATTTTGAAACAGGGTCTCCCTCTGTCACCGAGGCTGGAGTGCAGTGGCAGGATCTCGGCTTACTGCAGCCTCAACCTCCTGGACTCAAGTGATCCTCCTACCTCAGCCTTCCGAGTAGCTAAGACTACAGGTGTGCACCACCACTCCCGGCTATTTTTTTTTTTTCTTTTTTTGGTAGAGACAGGGTTTTGCCAAGTTTCCCAGGCTAGTCTGAAATTCAAACTCCTGGGCTCAAGCCATTCTCCCACCTCAGCCCCCCAAATTGCTGGGATTTGGGAGGTGTGAACCACTGCACCCAGCTAATGTTATGTTTTATACCTTAAATCTACTGTACACAAAAAAATTTATTTTAGAAAAATATAAGTAAATAACTAAGGAGATGCACCTATATCCTCTGTGACATATGAACAAAGGTGCACAGGAGGATGAGCTCAGGTGATACAAACAGGAAAATACACACCTGCCCACCAGCCTGGGTATTAAACCTGGGTTTAATAAAGTAAGTTATAGTAACAGGATTGTTTAAGTGATGGTAAGAATCCAAGCTACAACTTAATAGCCACTCCATGGTAATATCTCTTGGGACTCTGAGCTGCACTCAAATCCTGCCAGGCAGCATCATCAGAGCTGCATGAGTCCCAAACAGAGCTCCTTTTCCACAGTCAACCTGCATTCTTTCTTCCAGTTTCCTTCTTCATGGCATTCTTACTTCAATCATGGAATTAACAGTGTGTAGTGACAATTAAGCTCGCTCTTTGGAATTGCCTTCCCCATGGAACCAAAATCATCGATGCTGATACTATTCAGTGAACACTGTATTCATTACACCCAGTGTCTATTTGCTGCTGGCCAAATAGTTAGTTGTTAAGTTTGTGTCTTCCATGAGTCAGGGAGCTCTGCAAATGCAAGGGTCCAGTCTTCTTTGGCCAGGTGTCCACCATGTGCTGGCCTGGAGCCTGCATTCAATAACTATATTTTTAATCATATGAATTAACAAATGAATGAAAATTACTTAAACAGGTGAGGATATCTACTTGAATAAAAAATTTTAATCAAGAGAAGAAAATTTAGCAGAATGAAATGTCAATGGCTACTAATTTGAGGGTAGTGATTTGCAAAGAGAAGGGATCAAAGTTACAGTACAACCAAATGAATGGAGTGGGAGAAGTATCAGCTGGAAGTGCTCTGCAGAAATTGGCCTGGATTATCAAAACTGGTTTGTATTGTGCTTGGAAGACAAATACTAGTGTTTCTCATCAGTGTGGTCCAGGCCATCCTATCAACCTTGTGCTTATTTTCTTACTGACTGCGGCAGCTTGAAGAAGTTACAAGAGGAACCACAAAACCCCAAAATTCTATATCCACCATATTCAGCAAAATAGTTCATTCCTAGTACAACACTCAGCGTCTTTCTGAAAGCTGTAACCTGCAAAGCAATTTTTTCCCCTAGGAAATGGTCAATGATCAAATATTTCCACCAATATTTGATTGGACAAACTCATTGAGGCTCGTTGAAGTGGAATATGGCTTGCATGTGAAAAATTGAAAAGAAAAAGAGGTCCTAAGTTTTGAGCAGCAAGTCAAAGAACAGGAAGAGCAAGAGGAGTAAACTCAAGAATGAAAGGAAATAAATTAAATTTTTAAAAACTTGCATGGAAAGAGAAAAGGAAGGAGAAAGTATACAAAATCATCCAGAGTCAGAGTTAGAGATATACTACTGTCATTTAGAGCAAGCTGCACCTGATGCGGAGATTTCCACAGTTTCTGCGGAAATAGTCCCCATCCCTCCCTCTGCACACTTCCAGTAACAGGCAGCTTGTAGCTGTCAAGGTGGCCTCTCCGTGAGACAGCTCTAACTCACCACAAGAACGTCCTTATAATGAGCGGAAAACTGCCGCACCAAGACTTGCTCTCAGCTCATCAGTTTGAAGCAACACAAATTAAATATCTTAACTTTTCCTATGAACAGGACACCAACTATTTGGAAAGATGTGTCATGCGCCACCACTGAGCAGTGGGCGCTAAGCAAATTTTCCCATCGGTTCCTTCCTTCAGTCCCCACAAGAAGTGGTTTCCTTCTCCTCACCCTCGCAGACATAGTGACTCATCATGCAGACAAGGACACCTTCCACAGGGACTCAGGATACGCTGCACCCTCTAGATGTGGGCTGCACTGTATGAATGCATTGGACAAACAGTGGCTGTGCTTGCAGTCATCACTCTAATTCTATTAATGTGGCTTCCATCTGCACTCACTTGAGTGAATATATTATGAGCTAAGACAAGTGAATTGCCACTAAATTAGCGCAAATTTTTGGAGGGTTTTCCTTTATAGCTCAAGGACATAATGGTGAAGCTCATTCCCGCCTCTGCAGAGAGAGCAAATAATAAGCACTTCCCACCTCATGGCTTTGGAAATCCAGTCCCATCCTCCCTCCCCCTCAAAGCCCCTAAACCCTGAAAACTTTCTCCTATCTCTTCACGGAATCCCCCGATATCCTTACTGCTTAATAATCATCAAAAAACAGGTTAAACTTCTGTGAAGTTATAGAAATTTTTATACTGTCTACTTCTCACCACATGATGCCCTGGGTGCCTCTCTGTCCTGAGAAGCCCATCTACCCTGAGGCCCACCTATACCATCTAGGACTCCCTGTCACCCAACTCTCCAAGCAGACCCTGAGGCCAGCCTTATTGCAAACTCTCATGAACCTGTTCCTTCTGATGACCTTAGGTAGTACATGCCCAGTCTGCAAATCAATCTCATCTAACACTAAGTAGTCGTTTAGGTTGTGTTACTGAATGCTTGGGAGAGGAGACCTCTTTTGTGACGTCATCTTAATGAATCAATCAACTTTTTCAAGCAGGCATCAGGTCATTGATTAAACACTCACTAGATGCCAAGCCTCATGTATGTTCCTGATAACATGAAGGTGTGAGTCCAGGAGCCCCGACTTCAAGGCTTGCTTAACTCCACTCTCAAGAAACGCTTCCTTAGAGATTAGTTTTCTTCAGGGTAAAGATTTACAGAGAGTTTTTCATTAAAATTAAATTTCAAAGATAAAAATTATTGAAAAGTGCCTGTTTAAAGTTGGAGTTTGAATCAAATGATTTCTCTGAAGTGAAATAGTTCCAGTATCCTAATTTTTCCCGGCATAATTTTAAAGATTAACGCTCTTTCCCCTCCCCACCACCAAGGAGAACTGATCGTTTACAAAGATTTATATCTATCATATTCAGGAGTAGCTCTTAGTAGGGGTGGGCATTTTTTACATAAGTGTAATTATATGTAAGTGCTATAATTTAATTACCATGATTCCATGCCTATTGATTTCAGATACCCATCTAGAGCCTACAGATATGGTTGTGTGAAGCTGATAGATAGGATCATCTGTCTAAATGCTTATGGACCGTATAAGAAGACAGAAAATATCACTTGTTAAATAATATCAAGAATTTGGTTCCAGGAGATATTAAGGTAGCTGTATTAAGTTAAGTACCTGATTTGTAGGTGAAGAGGGCAGAATAGGGCCTGGCCACATAATGTTGCCTAGGCAATGTCTAAGGGAAATAATGGCAGAGGAGCAAAGTGCAGATGTACAAGTTAAATATGAGGATGCAAATTGGTGTATACAACCTAAGAGGAACTAAAATGTGCCAGCAACTGCCATTCAAGTAGATGGGGTTGTAGTGGATAAGAAACTCAAGATTCCGACCTTTCAGTGTGAACATTTCAGTTCTACCCCTGGCTCCTAAAAGCCATGCTCAGAATATGAATGGATAAAATCCCTAGAATTCTCACAGTATCATAGTTTGGAGAAGTTGTCTCTGGATAAACAGAGAAAGAGAACACCCCACAAGAGAAAAGTCTGGACCTGCAACTGTGGACACAACCAGGAAGGCAATAACAGCTGCCCATCTGCCAAGGCAAAGGACTTGAAGTTCACTTCTTGGGGCTGGGAAGATGCTACAGGCTTTGCGGGAGAGGCTTCTTTATAAGTTATTACATGGGATTCATTGTTGGGTTGACTTTTTCTGTCTCTAGGTATAGGGCTTATGTTCCACAGGTGCCAGGATCCTGTCTTATGTCTGCACTACTGTATTCCCAAGATCAAACTAAAATAAAATAAATCACATATTAATGGCAACATTAATTAGTTATTGAATTTATTTAAAATATCATGTAAAACCTGGAGAACACAGTTGTAGGGGGCAGAGAACCTTTTCAAGAAACATCAACAAATACCTTTAGGTGCTTAAGAATTTAATAAAAATATGAACTCAATAAAAAGAACCCAAAAATAAGTTGATAAAAGGAAAGACATGAAGGAAGGAGCCAACGTGTATACACTAAGGTCAATTTAACTGTTTTCTTCACCGAATAGTAAACAGGATACAGTATAATTTTATATTAACAGTCTGCTGAGTACAGATACATTTTATCCACACTCAACAGATGTTGAGACTTTCAGCTGAGTTATAGCAATAAATTTTTGGTGCATGTTTTGGAAGATGTTCTCAAAAACTGTAACATTTAATTAAACCAGTAAAAAAATTTCCTTAAAATTGATTATTTTATTGTTTGATGACTGCCAGTTTTTAATATTCATCTTTATTAATTTTGTCCTGAATTCACACATGAGGCATTCTGGATCAGAGACAGATTTCTGATTGAATGCCTCACAGTAAATAATAAGTGTACCCATCCCTCTTTTTGCCTCTAGCATTTACCCCTGAAGAGATACGACATGGAATTCTTCCTACGCAAATGACCGGACACCCACAGATGAGTATGACACTCAGTCTTACATGTTGATGTGGCTAGGCCATAATATTATTCAATTAGACACTAATATAGGTGTTGCTGGGAGGGTATTTTGTAGATGTGAAGGTATCTACAAACAGTTGACTTTAGGTGAAGAAGATCATCTTCTATAATCTAGGTGAACCCCATCTGATCAATTGAAAGGCCTTAGGAGCAAAACTTAGGTTTCCCTAAGGAAGAAGAAATCCTGCCTGTGGACTTAGCATCAGCTCTGCTTAAGAATTTCCAGCCTGCTGGTCTGCTCCGGGGATTTCCGATGTGCCAAGCCAGTACTCAAAATTGCTTAAGCCGATTTCTTGCGATCTCTCTTTCTTTTAACGCATTATTTTATAAACAGTAGAAGGTATAACTCACGATTTTGAAAATAATTTTATTTAATGAATTGTAAAACCCATACAGGGAATTTAGGATTGTGGTTTGCTTGCACTTTTCTGTACACACACACACAAACACACTTGTTCTATCTCTCTAGCAGAGCTCTAACAAATGCACATTTTGGTACTGACAGTGGAGTGGTGCTGTCACAAATACATAGCAATACCGACATGGCCATGGAATTGGACAATGGGTAGAAGTTTGAAGAATTTTTTTGAGGAGCATATAGCAAAAGTCCAGATTGCCTTGAAGAGGCTGTTGGTAGAAATTTGCTGTTAGAAGCACTTCCGGTGAGGACTTGGGAAGAAACGAGGGCCATATAATTGGAAACTGTCCCCACCTTTGCTTCCCACATCCTGTTCCGTCCACAGTTCTGAAGGTGGACCAGGTCATGTGACTCCTCTGTGACTCGTCTGCTCCTTACCCTCCAGTGGCCCTTGTGTCACTAAGAGGAAAAGCCAAGGTCCCTTTACCGCTTGCCAAGCCTCCAAGAACTGACCACAGAGGGCGGCGACCTTTCTGCCTTCACTTGCTTCTGTTTCTCCATCACTGCTTAGCTCCAGCCTCGCTGGTCCCTGGCTCTTCCTTGATCATGCCAGTGATGGCAGCAGTAGCCCATCTGTAGTGGCTGCTGCCACGATGCCAGCTGCAGCAGGGGAGGCACGACTGGGGCTGCACACTCCACCAGCTGGTGGGAGCCAGGAACAAGTGGAAGCCCCTCCCCCATCCAAGTTGGTGGGGCTCCTGCTCGCCCTCCTGGATATAGCTGCAGTTACCCAGCCATAGCTGCAGACCTGGGCATCCCTGCACTCTTGTGGGCCTGGGAAGCTCCCTTCCCCTCACAGGCTCAGAAGTGTCTGCTCCCTTTGCCTGGTCTCTCCCCACTCCTAGTGCCTGCTCTGATTTTGGAGCAAAGTTGTGGCAGAGCCTCAGTGTTGTTGCCACTCTGCCAGGTATGCTTGCAATCACAGTGGCACTGACACACCAGTCCCCTGCTTCCTTAGCCTCCTCCAGACCTTGGGTGCCCACCAGCACAGGAGGGAGGCCAAGTAGTGGCTGAGGGTAACTCAGCACGGGCCTGCAGGTGCCCCTCAGCACAAACAGCCTGGGTGCCATGGATGACATATAGATGGTGGCAAGGGGCAGGTCCCTGGTGAAGGCCCATCTTCAAGTCAAGGACGGCCTGAAGCCTGAGGGCCGGGCTGTCAGTTCTAGGTGGAATCTACAGCCCAGAATGAGACCTTAGGGTGCTTTTCCCAGGCTCAACCATAGCTGGACCAATCAGCATGCACTCCCTCCCTTCTGAAGCCTATTAAAACCCCCAGACTCAGCCAGACTCACAGAGAGAACAGGTCGACCTGCCTGCAGATAGGAGCTACCCATTCTAGGTCTCCTCTCCACTGACAGCTGCACTCTTGTCAGGATGACCTGCCTGCAGAAAGGAGCTACCCACTGTAGGTCTCCTATGAGCTGTGCTGTCACTCAATAAATCACCTCTTTGCCTTGCTCACACTTCAGTTGTCTGTGTACCTCATTCTTCCTGGACATGGGACAAGAACTTGGGACCCGCCAAATGGTGGGACTGAAAGAGCTGTTACACAAACGGCTGAAACATGCCCCCCAACTCACCATGTTGTGGACAACGAGAAGGAGAGAAGAGTTGTGGCCTTGCAGGGAGCCCAGATCTAGGAGCTCCCTGAGCCAGGGCCGTGACACTCTCTTTGGGGCTCTGTGGTTCCTGGCATCTCCAAGCTTCCAGACACCATTGTGTTTCTTTTCCCAGTCCCCAGAGTGGAAACCACTTGCAGTACGCCCAGTCTAGCCGCAGCCTTGCAGGGACCCAGCACCTGTGCTGGCACCTGGAGCTGCCTGCCCTGCAGCAGCTGGAGTACCTGGCTATGCACAGTAGCCAGACCCTGCACTTGCTCATTCATGCACCCCTTACTGCTCTGCACTGGGTCACCCTTGGCAGACATGAGATCTGGACTGGTAGCAAGAGCCAAGCACAGCCTGCTAGGCCAAGTGGGCGAAACGAGCTCAGCAGCCCAAGCAAAACTTTCACAAAGGCACCACTAGCCACAGGGGCTTCCTGCTGGGAAGGCGACACCCTCAGGATCATGTGACACCAGGAATGCTTCTTCCCTGAGGCTTGCCCTGGTGTTTCCTCCACCTGAAATGCCCCCCTCACAGAGGGCTGCAGAGCCAAGCCCTCCTCCAGCCTCTGCTCCGTCATCAACTTCCCAGTGAGTCCTCCTTGACCTTCTCATCGTGCCTCACTACACTTCTGACTCCCTGACCTGCTGCTCATTTCCACGTGAACGTCATCTTCTAATTAATACACTGTATAAGCCTATTTGTTTACTGTGGTCATCATTTATAGTCTGTCTGTCTGTCTTCCCAACTGAAATTTTAGCTCCATGAGAGCAGGATTTGTGTCTAAACAGTGCCTTGTGGGCACACAAAAAATAGTAGTAAGTAAATCTAAGAAGAAAATGGCTTAATTTTTCTCAAAAGTCAAGATTCATATCAGAAAGCAGAAAAGTTTATCTTTGCTGTTAGCTACTGATTATTCAAAGGGGACCAGTTTATACCACCTTTCAAAAGGCAATAGAGTGAGATGTAACAAAATGTAAAATGTGCTTGCCTTTGATTCTGCAACTTCTAGGACTTTACTTGGAAGCAATAATTTGCTTAAGTCTAGAAACATGTTTACATAGGAATGGTGATTGCAGTGCTGTTTTTGACAGCAATGAAGTGGGAGTAAAATTAGCCATTAGAATACTAGTTCTATAAGTTATAGTAGAGGGCCACAATGGAACGTTAGAAAACAATTATAAATATGATGCTTGAAACCAAAGAACAATGGAAGTGGTGGTAAGAGGTGAATAAGTGCTTATATATATGTACCTATAAGCAAGATTTCTTTAGAGATTAGATGTAAGAAAAATTAGAAATGACAAATGACCCCAAGTTTTTTTGTTGTTTGTTTTGTTTTTTGTTGTTGTTGTGTGTGCATGTGTGTGTTTTGTTTTGGTTTTTTTTTGTTTTGTTTTGTTTTTTGTTTTTGTTTTTGAGATGAAGTTTTACTCTGTTGCCCAGGCTGGAGTGCAGTGGTGTGATCTCAGCTCACTGCAAACTTCTGCCTGCTGGGTTCAAGGGATCCTCCTGCCTCAGCATCCCAAGTAGCTGGGATTACAGGCACGTGCCACCAGGCCTGGCTAGTTTTTGTGTTTTTGGTAGAGACAGGGTTCCACCATGTTGACCAGGCTGGTCTCGAACTCCTGACCTCAAGTGATCCACCTGCCTCAGCCTCCCAAAGTGTTGGGATTACAGGCGTGAGCTACCACATCTGGCCAACTCCAAGATTTTTAATGGGTAACTGGTAGGTAAGTGTTTGACATCAGATGAGAAGAATATCACCAGAGGATATTTCCAGTTGGGAAGATCAGAATTTTAATTTGGACAGGTTAACTTTAAATATTATGGGACATCTCTCTTATGGATAAAATTTTGTGTCCCCAAAGATGTGTCAAAGTCCTAATGTCTCATA
This sequence comes from Chlorocebus sabaeus, assembly GCF_047675955.1. Taxonomy (NCBI): domain Eukaryota; kingdom Metazoa; phylum Chordata; class Mammalia; order Primates; family Cercopithecidae; genus Chlorocebus; species Chlorocebus sabaeus. Next base: position 4,683,317 of record NC_132921.1, read on the forward strand.
CCTGTTAATGAGAGCTTATTTGAAAATTTGACCTTATGGAAATAAGCCAGTTGAGATGAGGTTATTAGGATGGGCTTTAATCCAGTATGAGTGGTGCACTTATAAGTAGAGGTGAAGACACACAAGCAGAGGGAGACAGGGGAGGGCCACACAATGACGGAGGCAGAGACGGGAGTGACAGAAGCAGAGACGGGAGTGACGGAGGCAGGGACGGGAGTGATAGAGGCAGAGACGAGAGTGACGGAGGCAGAGATGGGAGTGATGGAGGCAGAGACAAGAGTGATGGAGACAGAGATGGGAGTGATAGAGGCAGAGACGGAGTGACAGAGGCAGAGACGGGAGTAACAGAGGCAGAGACAGGATTGATGTGCCTGTAACCAGGTATTTCTAGCAATACAGAAGCCACAATGCAGATGGACCACAACCCTGCTGACACCTTGATTTCAGACCTCTTCTCTGCAGAACAATGAGATAATAGATTTCTGTTGTTCTCAGCCACTAACTTTGTGGTAATTGGTTACGATAGCCCCAGTAATCTAGTCCAGTGAAGAACAAGAATATGGGACTATTCCTGCTTGTGAGGGGAAAGGAGGTAACTGGCTCATCCTTTATGAGAGGTCAGCTGTTCACTGCTGTGCTTCAGTGTGTTAAAAAAACAAAACAAAACAAAGCAAAACTCTCCATGAAGCAGCAGACCTGTGTGCCTTGGGTTGCATGATCCAGAGATGTCTCCAACGTCCTACACTTTATTTAGCTCTGGTGACCTTCAGGCAGTGTTGGCCACTTGAAGACACTGGAGAAGTCTGATTACCTTTTTGAATCAGAGAAATTAACTAGAAAATGACTTCAGGTTAGATTTTCGTGGGATGTAAAGAGTGTCAGGGGGCTGGCACTTTTTCAAGAACACTGGGAACTACAGGCAAGATTGAATTCTCCAAAATTACAAATGACTAATATTGGAAATAAAAACAAGACTAAGTAAGTTTTATGTGATTGAAATTATGCAAAGTATATTTTCTGGTCACAATTGAGTTGAACCAGAAATCAATAACAAAAAGATATGTGAAAAAAATCCTAAGGGTTTGCAAATTAAATAATACATGTCAGGATACATTATGGTTCAAAAAAGAAATCATGAAGTAAACTATCAAATACTTTAAATAAATTGAATGAAAGTCAGTGTTCCAAAATATGTGGATGCAATGAGATTGGTGCTCTGAGGAAAATTTGCAGTATTCAGTTCTTACATTTTAAAAGAAGAAACATTTCAAGTCAATTATCTAAGTTTTCACATTAAAATGTCAAAAAAGAGCAAACTAGTCATTTTGTAGGGAAATAAAGATAAGAACAGAAATAAATAAATCGACACTGCCAAGGTAAAAATCAGTAAACTTTAAGTTAGGTCAATACAAAATATCCAGGGGACAACAGCAAATGACCTGAAATATTGGTAATTGCATCCCAGAAAAAAAAGAGAGAGAACAGGGTAAGATAAATATTTGAAGAAAAAATGGCCAAGAATTTTCTAGAATTAACACAGACACTGAACCATAGTTCCAGAAGTTTAGATAACACCAAGCAGAATAAATTCCCCCAAGAGGTCACAGCGAAACAAAATAAAACATATGTTCCCTGGCATGCACACGCACATACACACAGACAAATATTACGTAAGTATATTATACTTAAATTGTTTAAAGTCAAATAAAACAAAGAAATCTTGAAAGCAACCAGAGTGTAAAGAAACACCACGCACTGAGAAACAAAGCCGAAACCAGCTGACTCCTCATCAGGAACTGTACTAGATAGAAGACAATGAGTGGACACGTTTAGAGTGCAGAAAGGAGACAAAATAAAAATAAAATAAAAATCCTATTTCCAGTGAAATTATCTTTCAAAAATAAATAATTCTCCCAGAAAAGTAAAATTCAAGAAATTCACTGCCATCAGACTCTGTCAACAAATGACATTAAATAAAGTTTTTTTTAAAGTCGAAGAACTATTGATTTCAGACTAAAAATTAGGGCAACAAAAAAGAACAGGACTGGGAATGGAGTAAACAAAGGGTGCACACACATTTCTTTTTGCTCATCATTAATTACTATACAAGATGATTACTGTGTAAAGCAAAAATCACAGTACAGGTTGAGAATCCCTAACTAGAAAACTTAAAAGCCTAATGATTCAAAATGTGAAACTTTCTGAGTACCAACATGCCTCTCAAATAAAGTGCTCATTGGAGTATTTTGGATTTCAGATGTTCAGATGAGGAATGCTAACCTGGTAAACATAATGCAAATATTCCAAAATTTGAAAAAATCCCAAATCCAAAATTATTATGGCCACACGCGTTTCAAAGTAAGAATACTCCACCTGTAATACAGTATGTTTACAGCTAACGTGAGGGTAAAATATGACAGTAACAGCACAAAGATGGTGGGAAAGCATAGGAAATATACTGCTGTAAGGTTGGAAAGTGGTTTAATATTACTTGAAAGTGGACTCTCATTAGTTAATTATTGCCTACTTTAAAAAATAGGATATGAGAATAAGTCAATATAGAAGATAGAAAAAAATCCTAAAAACTGTTTAACCCAAAGAAGGAATGCAAATTAAAAATAAGGAAACAAAGGATGATCAAATAATTAGAAAACAACTGGCAAGAGGATGTTAGCTTTTACTCTCATCAATCATGTTCAATGTGAATTATCTATGTTGCTCCAGAAAAAAAAATGGCGTACACTTGTGCGTTTCTGTATCTCTGAGCTAAAAATCATATACACTCTGGAAACAATACCAGAGACAACCAAAGGAGAACTCTTAAAGGTGAAGTGCAAAAGACAGTTTGGTTAGGGACCCAGGGACTGGAGGAACAATGTAGGATCAGGGCATCTTAGAACTTTCCCATCCAACAGAAGAAGGGACCCCAGTCCAGCATTTCCCAACCGCAGCTTAGCAATAGAAGGTCACTCAGACAGGGTCCTCCTTCTTCCAGATCAAATAGAAATCTTTAAGAGAATGAAACAACAAACTACAGATTGGTAGAAAACAATATATCCCTCAAAGGATCTGTATGTAGAATCTACAAAGAACTCTCAAAACTCAACAGTCCAAAAACCTCACAAATAATCTAGTTAGAAAATGGGCAAAACATGTGAAGAGACATTTACTGAAGAGGGTACACAGATGGCAAATGAGCACATAAAAAGACGTTTATCATTAGCCATTAGGGAAATGCAAATTAAAGCTACAGTGGCTATCACTGCACACCTATCAAAATGGATAAAATAATAGTGACATTACCAAATGGTGGCAAGGATGCAGAAAAACTGCATAGCAGGTGGGTATGTAAAGTGATACAGTCACTGTAAAAAAAATAGTTCAGCAGTTTCTCATAAAACATGACATTAATATACAACTCAGAAATTGCACTCTGATGCATGTCTTACAGAAAAATAAAAACTTATGTTCACACAAAAACCCATACATAAATGTTCATTGCAGCTTTAGTACTAGTTCAGAACTGGCAACGATCCAGATGCCCTTCAATGGGTGAATGGGTAGACCCTGGGTACATGCATACCACGGAGCACCATGCAGAAGTGAAATGGACCAGGCTACTGACACACATGCCAACTTAGATGAATCCCAAAGGTTTTATGCTCAGTGAGAAAAGAAGCCAGTCTCCAAAGGTTGCATACTATATGATTTCATTTATGTGATTTTCTTGAAATGATGATACTCCGGAGGTGGAGAACTGATTGGTGGTTGCCAGAGGTTGGGGATAAAGTGGGAAGAAAAGAGAAATGTGGATATGGTTATAAAAGGGCAACATGAGGGATCCTTGCAGATATGGAAAAGATCAGGGTCTGGACTGTGGTGATGGTACATATAGAAACTACATCTAATAAAAGAGCCTGAAACTAAACATTCAGAGAGAGACAATTACAATTAAAACTAGAGGAATCTTAATAAGATGAGTGGATTGTATCACTGTCAATATTAATACTCTGTTTCTGAAGTTGCACTATAGTTTTGCATGATGTTTCTGTTGGGGTAAACTGGGTAAAAAGTACAAGGACCTCTCTCTATTATTTAATATTATTATCTTTAATAATACTATTTAATATTCCTTACTAATAATATGATTAATATTTCTTAGGTAAATGCATGTGATTCTACAATGGTCTTAAAATAAAACAATAAATTTGAAAAGTGTAAGTGGTCCAATCATACCACCTTTAAAAGTCAGAGATTATCAATTTGCCTAAAAGCAAAACAAGACCCAACTATACTATGTACATTTAAACCACTTGAAGTACAAAGACACTGGTCAGATTTTGCAGTAATATTTTTATTGCCTGTAAGTTGCAGAAATCCTGAGGCTTAGATTAGAGTTGATTTCCTTTGGAAATTTGTATTTGCTTCTTCTGGAAATCAATCAACACTAACAATCGAGGTTCACATTAAACCTCCTTCGGAGTTCCTGATTAAGGAAATGGGAGTTCCAGGTTTATCTCACCACCCACCACCCCTACCATTTGACTGTGGACTTGGCAAATAGTTTCCTAGCAATTGATACAGTTACAGACATCTGTATTTACAGTAATCCTTGGTTTTATATTTATCCAGTTCTCAGTTTTCACTGGTTTGTTTGAGGTTTGTGTTTGTTTGCTTTTGGAGATTTCCCTTAACTTTCCACTGAGCTCAACGAAGGATTAAAAAACAAGTCTGTGGTCATTTACCCTGGGATATAGTTAGAGTATAGCAGAAAGAGACTTCAGATTATCCAGCCAACTATGATTTCATAAGCGGAAGGACACATATCCACATACAAAGAACCAAAGCACCTGCTTGAAATTTGCTCACTAATTCTACCTGAGTTTTCCAAAAGAAAAAAATTACATTATATTTTAATTCCAATAAACGTGTTGTGATAGTTTATATGTATATGTTAGTTTAGGTCGATATTGGAAATATGATGGAAACCCCACAATTTTTTGACTTAAAATAATTTTTCATCATTAACGTCATCACCACAACCAATATCATCACTGTTAGTTTCAAATGTTTATGGAAATCCTTTGAGGTAAGTTTATACAGAAGTAGATTACATGACTTTCAGATTTGAAAAGGTTATGATCTGCATGGTGAGTCACTATATATAAATAACGAGGTGAAGAGGTGGAGGTGGGGAAGGGAACTCTGAATGGAGAGTCAAAAGACTTGGCTACGGTTTCAAATGTATTTTGGTAGCGAACCAGGGGATATAATAATGTCGTTCCATCCCTTTGTACCCCTGTTCCCTCTTGTATGAAATAAAGATGTTCACATGAATCATGTTAAGAGGTCTTCTAGCTGGGGTTTGTATCTGCATTTAGTAGCACTTTATGTTCACAGGGTACTTTACAGTCTACAATGTGCTTTTATTCACTTGTCAAATATATAAGTATCTACAGTGTTATCAAGTAATTACTATTTGTTATTTTCCTCTCTTGGAGAAAACGACAAATGTCAATAAGGCAAGTCTTTGTCTTTGAGACACTTAACTACCAAATAGGGAAAGCACATATGGAATAAACTACAATGAAACCCTAACCATGTCATGATGGAGTTGAGTCCGGCAGGGGAGGCATAGAGAGGAAGGTGAACCTGGAGGAGTCATAGAAACGTGTTTTCAGGAGGTGACCTTTCAGCTGAAGGTCAACCGGTTCACATGTTCAATATATGTGAACATGTTCAATTCACATGTTCACATTCAATATAATTCTATGCTTCAATTTAAAAAAAAAAAAAGAGAGAAGAAAAGAAGTTAGAGCTCAGAAGAGTTAAGGAAGATGGCCATGGACGTACAGACCCTACCTGAAGACTGGAGCACCAATGGGCTTGTGTCTTGAATTCAGGACCTCTGTCTGATTTTCCTACTTTATTGCAATTGCTAATGTTCTGTAGTTCTGTGGTTTTGTGAGTAATTCTGTAAGTCACAAAGCTGAGAACCAAGCCACAGCATGGCAATAAGGCAATAAGGCTATGAGGGCTAAGAAGGGCTCAGGGAAGAAAAACGAGTGTCCTTAAGGACCTGCCTGGCAGGAGAGGTAAAGCAGGAGGAAAGTCAGGTTGGGAAACCCTGCAAAGAGGCGGAACGGGGAGCCCAGCAGGCCAACACAGCAGGTGCCAGGTGAAGGATCAGGCACCTCCCACATCTTGGTCCTGAACAGGAAGAGCCTCCTGGAATCCGGGAAAGCCGTTCATTTGGAAAATAGTTTAATAAAACTATTCTGTCCAGAATCTCTAAACCGAAACGCCGGATTCAATAGCCAATTCCAAATTGCTCTTCAGCCTTGGAAAGTGTGCAGTGTCGGTGCTTTGACAATCGATGCGGACTTTCTACTGCAATAGGCAGAAACTTTTTAAAGTGGAGGCGCTTTCCCTCTTCCATCCACCTCCATCATCCCCCTGCCATATTTTCATGTGAGTTTTCCAAGCAGGTTTCAGAAGGCAGAAATCACGGTTTTATTTTTTAAATTGCGTTCAGCCCTCCTGAGTACAGCGACGTGATAAAGCTGAGATAGAATAGGCCCCATTGATGGGTTTTTGTCCCTCATGCAGCGGGAAATGGCTGGAAAGAAGGAGCGCCGTTGGAGACAGAGGCAATCACGTTTTTGAGGCAATAAAGTGTAACAAAAACCGGAAATGGACATTCGTAATAAAACCGGAGGGAATCCCAGGCGTTTGGTCTTTTTCTTCTCTTAGGAAATAACTTTAGTTCTCGGTTGTTTTTGGAAGATACGTGTTTCTCCACCTCCTCCAATGTGATGTGCTTGTGGCGGCCGCAGAGCTTTACCACGTGAAGGATATGGGCATTTCAAGAAATGACCCGCATCGGTATTATATTTATTACCTAGTAATGTGGCTATTGACGTTCTGAGGTTTACACTCTCAGAGATCACTGGCAAGATTTCTGCCTGTCCTGGAAATATGAGTGGACCGAAAGCTGGCTACAGGAACCTGGCAACACCAGGCTCCAAGAAGCAGGAGGCAACAGATGTCTTTTTATTGTACGAAATTCCCTCTTTTTCTGTCCTCTCTGAAGCCGTGTTCGGCATGCTCATATACACGGATGCGTTAGTTTAAAACTTTATTTAGCCTGGTTGTGTCGTTATTTTGAAGGCCATTGTGCTGTTTGGCTTGTATCAGCTGGAGGCAAGGATGCTGTCCCCCGAGAAGTTGAAAACTTTCAGCCTGTTACTTTGATTAGCTGCTGGAGGCACCTGTCGGCTACTGTAATTGCGGCCGCACCTCTAAAATGAATGTATATTTCCTGTGACGAGGAAAGTGTGAGAATTTGTGCTTATGGAAACTTCAGATTCCTACAATCCCATGGAGATCAAATTTTAAAAGTACAATGAGGACCTGTGGCAATCGTGGTTTATTAACTAAACATCGATTTAGAAAATACTGTAGAATAGGCAGATTTTAAGTTAGGTGGCTAGAAATGGTGCACACAGGTAACTCTCCAAGTTGGTGAAAGGGTGAAGTTTCAAAATGATGGTAACTTCAAGGCAATTCTTCTGCTATAAATAGTGAGCCTGAATGGTGGCTCCCTTTCACCGCGATCTCTCTCTCAGTCATTATGGTCGTCATCCGTGTTTTGTTCTTTAGTTCTGTGCTGTGCTGAGGGAGAGGAAGAAGCCATAGGAGCCGCAATGAAGTGCATTTTCAGCACTGTCACCCGAATAGCAGCATGGGCCCTGTGAAAGTGCAGTCCTGAGAAAGTTCAGTTCAGCTGTTTCATCTCTTGTTTATTTCCATTACCTTCCCAGAGCAGTGTTTAACCTTGGCCTCCTTTTTCCTTCTGCTTTTAAAGAAGTGTTTCTGTCTCCCCAAGAAGAGCTAGGACTGAAAGGTTCTAGTAGAGAGACAGTTTAAAGATCTCCTGGCTTCAAACACCAGCTGTATGTGCGCTGAATTATGAATTCCAGAATTAACGAACTCCAGAACTGGCTGGTTGACTAAGTAGCCTCTGGACCCTTTGAGCACTCCCTGGAGTCCAAACGCTTCCAGAAATAGGTGGTTGTGTCAGTATCTGGGGCAGGTGCATGCCATTCTTCTCCCATTTTGACAGTCTTGTTTATTTCATATCAGCCAGACACCTGATCTTGACTCGATATTGTCCTTGCAATTTGGAAGTCAGAAAAGCTATTTACCTTACAAAGAAGTAAGAAGTTACTGATTTAAACTGTAACAGCCACCAACAAATTATTTTTAAAGCTATACAACACATCATGGTTATTCAGATCCTCATTCTAAATAGCGATCAGATTTTCCCCTTAGGTATCATAAAAATAAACAACTTCTGTGTTTGAAATTTTCTTGTATCTTAATCATGGCAATATTATTATTTCATTTCTTTGTAAGGATCTAATGATTAAAAACTGAAAGAAAAAAATTTTTTGAAAAAGGAAAATAACATTTAAAAACAAAGGAAAACAACATTTAAAAAACGATATTTCCCTGTGAACATGCCTAAAGCATGTTTTTTCTTTGAGCCACATAGAAAGTACTTTGACAATGATTTCAGCAATGTCCTTGCCTTGGCTTCCTTTCAGTCCAGAAAAACAACCCTAGTAATAAGGATGTTGCTCTGCACAGCATAAATATACAGTTTTTAGAGTGCTTTTCCAAAGTTATGTTTCTTTTTATTTTTAAAGTAATGTATGTACATAGTAAAAAACAATTCCAACAATATGTTGGTGATTAAATGTAAAAAATAAACATCTTTTCTACTTCCCAGTCCTACTCAAACGTATTATCTTTAATTATTCTGGTGGTTAACACCGTAACAGAATAAGTATTTGTATCCCCTCGAAATTCATATGTTGAAGCTCTAACCCTTAATTTGATGGTGTATGGAGCTGGGGCCTTTGGGAGGTAATTAGTTTTAGATGAGGTCGTGAGTTTGAGGCCCTCATGATGGAATCAGTGCCTCTATAAGAAGACAAAGAGATACCAGAGTGAGTGCTTGTGCATGCTCTCTCTTTCTGTCTCTCCTCTCCTCTCTCTCTCCCCCAACCCCTGCCACACCACCATGTGAGGAGGCAGTGAGAAGACGGCAGTCTGCAAGCCAGAAAGAGAGTCCTCACCAGGAATTGAGTCATCTGGCACCTTGGTCTTGGACTTTCCAGCCTCCAGAACTGTGAAAAGTCAATGTCTGTTGTTTAAGACACGCAGTCTGTGGTATGGCCATGGCAGCTCAAGCGGACTAACACAGATGTCTTTACCTCTCTTTATTTATTCATTTCAGAAAATGCCTATTCACCACCTGCTTGGAATGATGAAAGATTTTAGTCAGACACACTGTTATCCATTGTTACTTTCTGTTTTTCAATTGATTTAGTATAAATAATATATCTCATTTTATTTCTCATTGCATCAACAATAGAAAGTATTTACTGACTTCCTAATATGTAGGATCTGGAAACTAGAAGTTCTAATTTGTCCCTAATTCCTTTATCTCCAAAGTTGGCTGAGTAACTCATTATATTTTAATTGAATTATTATATTTACATTTTGCCCATCTGCCCAAGGCTTCTTGTAAAATTTTTGAAAAAAAAATTGACCCACCTTACACAGTTAGGGCTATAAAATTTTATTTATTTAAAAACCAAATAGTTTGGACTAGTGAGAAAAAAATGTAAACCTATTTTATTAAACCTGTGCCCCTTGAAAGAAAATGTTTAAAATATCAAAGTCAACTTCATTTCTTTTCTTACATGCCATTAACTGTTTTAAGGCATGTCATATTTCACTTTATAGAAAACACTTTTATGGCACTTAATACACACCAGTACTATTCTAAGAGGGAGACATAGGTTACTACAGAGTACTGTTATTAATGCTATTTCTCAGAAAAAGAAAGGCACAAGTAAGATAGTAAGTTATCCACGATCACACAGCAAAATGCTTGCATAGTAACCTATCCAAGATCATGCAGAGAAATGCAAGAGCCATAATTCATGCAGAACCACACTGGTTTCAAAGTCTGTGATTTTAACTATTATACTAATATTGGGGCCATTATTTTTTTCTATGGGTTTTTTTAAAAGAGTTTCAAATTTCTTTACATTGTTGTTGTTATTGTGAACAGAAGATATGCAAACATTCTCCACTGATTCATTTTCCAGATTCTTATTCAGACTATTTAGAGTCACGAAATGTATTTACCCTTTAAAGTCATTCCTATGAAAGCCTGGAGACTCCCTCTTCTAGTTTGGAACGAAACATAACACAACTATCCAAGCAAAAGTGTAATTAAGTCCCAAATCACTGAGAAACTGATGTGCAGCAATCCCAGAAAGCCTGCAGACCAAGAATTTCCTAAGACTGGGAAAACCTAACCCATTAGAGGAAAGAGTGATAGATGTTGACAAAGCAAAATGAAATGTTCTTTTTAACGAATATGATGTTGGATGTCTTTCCTGTGTTCTTTGAGATCCATGTTCCACTCTGTGCCTCAGGAAGCTGAGCCTCCTGGACCACATTGGCAAGCAGTTTGTCCTCCACCAGCCAGCTCAGCTCAGCTCAGTCAACAGGACGTGGGGCAGGTGCAGCACACAGGACCCTACAGAAGTAGGACAGGGGAAGCAAAGAGAGGTTGTGGTGTTTCTTCCTCCTCCCCTCTCTGATGGACCACAGGTTGGGTATCTGTTGAATGAGGAAATGAGACCTGGACATGGATTGCATTGACACTTCTACATGCTAAAATGCAATGATCTTTTTTAAAACTGTAGCTTCTGAATATGGCAAGGAGTCTAAAATACCTAAGCATTGTCGGTATAAAACTGTAAATTCACTCTTCAAGAGATGCTCAAGTGGTTAATAACTTCTTTCTCTACTACTGTCATTCAGTTGGAAACAAACACGGGAGCTTATACCTATAAGGGCTGCAAGCTGATGCAGTGGTGACAGGGAGGGACAGTTGTGTATATTTAAATGAAACATAGCGACACAAGTATGTGTCCTGACACTAGCTAATTAGTAATTTTTCCAGTTTGTTGCATTTAATTTTTTGAAGCAGAAATTATATTTGTTGTTTATCTATTTTATTAAAATGTATAAAATGGTTAAAGTTTTGTCTAAGCTAGAACAAACAGTAAGCTCACATTAACTGTTTTAAAATGAAGTGTATTTGAGTTATAATTTACAAGATAGTATCTACCTTTTAGTGTATAGTTTGATTAGTTGTTTTTAATGCAGCCATATAACCACTGCTACAATTAAAATATGGTACAGAACATTTCCTTCACTCCCCAAAGTCTCCTTGTGCCCCTCTGTAGTGAACTCTTACCCTGGCCCCAACCCCTGACACACACTGGTCTGTTTCCATAATTTATCTTTTTCAGAATGTCATATATTAACCATATGGTATGTAGCCTTTGGAGTGTGGTTTCTTTCTCACAGCACGATGCATTCAAGGGTCATTTGTGTCATCGTGTGTTTCAGTTGGTTCCTATTTACACCGAGGAATATTTTCTTCTATGGATGCTCTACCGTTTGGTTATCCATTCACCAGTTGAAGAACATTTAGATTGGTTCCAGATCGAGTGATTGTGAATGAATCTGCTCTGAACATTTGGGCATAGGTATTTATAGGAAAAATAACTTGCTTTTCTCTAGGATAATACCTGGGAGGGGATTGCTGGGTCAAAAGGTAAGTGTATGGTTAACTTCATGAGAAGCTGCCAAGCTGTTGTCAGGTGGCCAGATCAGTAATGAGTGGGAATTCAGCGGTAATGAATGAGAATTTCAGAAGTTCTTGTCCTTACCAGCACTCCAGCACTTGGCATTTCAGGTTTCTTTTTGAAATACTCTCATGAGTGTGAAGTGGTATCTCATTGTGGTTTTACTTTCCTTTCTCTACTTACTAATGATGTTAGACATCATTTCATGAGTTTATTTTCCATGCATATGTCTTCTTTGGTGAATTATCCATTTTCTTATTATGTATACTTTTCCTTATTATTAAACTTTGAAAATTGTTTACATATTCTAGACACAAGCTCTTTATCACATATGTATTTTGCAAATATTCCTCTCAGCCTGTGACTACAGTTTTCATTTTGCTAATGGTGTCTTTTGGAGAGCAGAAGTTTAAACTTTTTGATATCCAACTTATTAATACTTTTATGAAACATACTTTATATGTTGCATCTAAAATTTTTTTCCCAAAATTAAGGTGGCAAATATTTTTGCCTGTTTCCTTCTGTAAGTTTCCTAGTTTTCCATTTTGCATTTAGTTCTATGATTCATTTTGAGGTAAATTTGTTTTTGGTGTGTCATAGAGGTCAAGGTTTTTTTTTTTTTAATGTAGATGTCTATTTGTCATAACATATTTATTGAAAAGACTAATTCTTTTTCTATTAAATTGCTTTGCATCTTGGTCATAAATCATTTTACCATGCACATGTGGACCTGTTTCTGGATTCTGTTTTATGTAATTGATCCACATGTTTATGCTTTTCATAATACCATATTGTCTTGATTACTGTAGGTTTATGTTAAGTCTTGAATTTAGGTAGTTGAACTCTCAAACATTGTTATTTTCCAAAATTATTTTGATTATTCTGGTTCTTTTGCTTAACTGTATACATTTCAGAATCACTTCTAAAAATAATCCTGCCAGGATTTTCACTGGGATTGCACTGAGTTTGTAAATCAGTGTAGGAAGAATTGACACATCAATAACAGGGAGTCTTCTAGTTCATGGACACAGACTCTCTCTTTGTATCTTTGTGATTTCTCTCATTCACGTTGTATAGTTTACAGCATGCAGGTCATACACATATTTTATCATATTACTCATATTTTGTTGAATTTATAGCAAAATACGTTTTTAATGTTTCAAGGAGCTATTGTAAGAAATATTATTTCAGAAATTTTAATTTTAATTTGTTCATTACTCGGATATAGAAATGCAGTTTAGTTTGTTTATTGATCTTGTAGCTAATGTTCTGGCTAAACTTCACTTGTTAGTTGTAAAAGGTTCTCTTAGACTCCTTGGGATTTTCTAAGTAGATTACTACCTGTGAATAAGAAAGTTTTATTTCTGTCATTCCAGTCTATAAACTTGTAATATACTTTTCTTCCCTCATTGCATCACCTCAGACTATCAATGTGATGTTGAATTGGAGTGGTGAAAGAAGTTGTATTAGTCTGTTTTAATGCTGTTAATAAAGACATACCTGAGACTGGGTAATTTATATAGAAAAATAGGTTTAATGAACTTACAGTTCCACAAGGCTGGGTAGACCTCACAATCATGGAGGAAGGCAAGGAGGAGCAAGTCACGTCTTACATGGATGGCAGCAGACAAAGAGAGAGCTTCTGTAGGGAAACTGCCCTTTATAGAACTATCAGATCTCATGAGACTTATTTCCTGTCATAAGAATAGCACAGGAAAGACCTGCCCCCATGATTCAATTACCTCACACTGGATCCTTCCCACAACATGTGGTTATTTAAGATGAGATGTGAGTGAGGACACAGCCAAACCATATCATCCCATCTCTAGTGCCTCCAAAATTTCATGTCCTCACATTTCAAAACCAATCATGCCTTCCCAACAGTCCTTTAATGTCTGAACTCATTTCAGCATTAACTCAAAAGTCCACAGTCCAAAGTTTCATCCAAGAGAAGGCAAGTCCCTTCCACCTATGAGCCTATAAAAATCAAAACCAAGTTATTTATTGCCTAGATACAATGGGGGTACAGGCATTGGGTAAATACAGCAGTTTCAAATAGGAGAAATTGCCAAAACAAAGGAGCTACAGGCCCCATGCAAGTCTGAAATCCAGTGGGGCAGTCAAATCTTAAAGCTCCAAAATGATCTCCTTTGACTCCATGTCTCATATCCAGGTCATGCTGATGCAAAAGGTGGGCTCCCATAGCCTTAGGCAGCTCTGCTTTGGTGGCTTTGCAGGGTATAGACCCTCTCCTGACTGCTTTCATGGGTTGGCATTGAGTGTCTGCAGCTTTTCCAGGTGCATAGTGCAAGCCATCAATGGATCTACAATTCTGAGGTCTGGAGGACAGTGGTCTTCTCAGAACTCCACTAGGTGGTGCCCCAGTAGGGACTCTGAGGAGGCTCCAACCCCACATTTCCCTTCTGCTCTGCCCTAGCACAGGTTCTCCATGTGGGTCCCACCCCTGCAGCAAACTTCTGCCTGGGCATTCAGGCATTTCCATACATCCTCTGAAATCTAGGCAGAGGTTCTCAAACCTCAGTTCTTGACTTCTGTGTACCCCCAGGCTAAACACCATGTGGAAGCTTCCAACGCTTGAGACTTGCATCCTCTGAAGCCACAACTTGAGCTCTACATTGGTACCTTTCAGCTATGTTTGGAGTGGCTGGGATGCAGGGCACCAAGTCCCTAGGCTGCACAAAGCATGGGGTCCCTGGGCCCAGCCCACCCAACCACTTTTTCCTCCTAGGCCTCTGGGCCTGTGATGGGAGGGGCTGCCATGAAGACCTCTGACGTGTTCTGGAGACATTTTCCCCATTGTCTTGGGTATTAACATTCACCTCCTTGTCACTTATGCAAATTTCTGCAGCTGGCTTGAATTTCTCCTCAGAAAATGGGATTTTCTTTTCTATTGCATTGTCAGGCTCAGAATTTTCTGAACTTTTATGCTCTGCTTCCCTTATAAAACTGAATGCCTTTAACAAAACCCAAGTCACCTCTTGAATGCTTTGTGGCTTAGAAATTTCTTCCACGAGATACCCTAAGTCATCTTTCTCAAGTTCAAAGTTCCACAGATCTCTAGGGCAGGGGCAAAATGGTGCCTGTCGCTTTGCTAAAACATAACAAGAGTCACCTTTGCTCCAGTTCCCAACAAATTTCTAATCTCCATCTGAGACCACCTCAGCCTGGACCTTACTGTTCAAATTTTTGTCAAAGTCATTTAACAAGTCTCTAAGAAGTTCCAAACTTTCCCACATTTTTCTGTCTTCTTCTGAGCCCTCCAAACTGTTCCAACCTCTGCCTCTTACCCTGTTTCAAAGTTGATTCCACATTTTTGGGTATCTTTTCTGCAATACCCCACTCTCTGTAGCAATTTATTAGCAGCGTGTCTGTCTTTATTAGCAGTGTGCCTGTTTTCACACTGCTAATAAAGACATACCCAAGACTGGGTAATTTATACAGAAAAAAAGTTTAATGGACTTACAGTTCCACATGGCTGGGGAGGTCTCATAATCATGGCAGAAGGCAAGGAGGAGCAAGTCATGTCTTACATGGATGGCAGCAGGCAAAAAAAAAAAAAAGCTTAAGAGCTTGTGCAGCGAAACTCTTCCTTACAGAACCATTAGATCTCATGAAAGTTATTCACTATTATGAGAACAGCATGGGAAAGACCTTTCCCCAATGATTCAATTACCTGTCACCAGATTCCTCCCACAACATGTGGAAATTCAAGATGAGATTTGGGTGGAGACACTGCCAAACCATATAAGCAGTCATCTTTGCTTGTTCCCAGTCTGGGGGGAAAATATTTATTCCTTCTCAATTAAATACTATTTTAGCTGTAGGTTTTCTGTAGATGCCCTCTATCAGGTGAAGCTCCCTTTCTTGAGAATAATAGATTTTATTGTGAATGAATGTTAACATTTGTGGTGACACACTGCTTTTCTTTTTTTGTCTATTGATGTGGTAAATGACATCAATTGATTTTCAAATGTTGAAACAATCTTACATTTCCAGGATGAACTCCTATTGGTCATGACATATTCTCTTTCTATGTATTGCTTGACTAAGTGTGCTAAATTTTTCTTTTGAGGATTTTTGTCCATATGCTCATAAGGGATGTTGAACTCTACTGTTCTTGTGGTCTTTGCCTACTTTTGATATCAGAATAATTTTGGCCTCATCAGATGAGTTGAAAAGTATTTCCTATGCAAATAAAAATCACAATGAAATACCATCTCACACCAGTCAGAATGGCTATTATTAAAAAGTCAAAAATAGGCCAGACATGGTGGCTCATGCCAGTAATCCCAGCACTTTGGGAGGCCAAGGAAGATGGATCACGAGGTCAGAAGTTCAAGACCAGGCTGGCCAAGATGGTGAAACTCAGTCTCTACTAAAAGTATAAAAATTAGCCTGGCATGGTGGCGGGCACCTGTTATCCCAGCTACTCGGGAGGCTACGGCAGAGAATCGCTTGAACTCTGGAGGCAGAGTTTGCAGTGAGCCAAGATTGTGCCACTGCACTCCAGCCTGGGTGACACAGTGAGACTCCATCTCAAAAAAATCGAAAAAACTAAGAAAAAAAGTCAAAAATAACAGATGCTGTCAAGGAGGTTGTGGAGAAAAAGGAACCCTTATATACTATCGGCGGGACTGTAAATTAGTTCAACCATTGTGAAAGACAGTGTGGCGATTCTTCAAAGATCTAAAGACAGAAATACTATTAGACCCAGCAATCTCATTACTGGGTATATACCCAAAGGAATATAAATTGTTCTATTATAAAGATACATGCACTCTTATGTTCATTGCAGCACTATTCACAACAGCAAAGACAAGGAACCAACCCAAATGTCCATCAATGATAGACTGGATAAAGAAAATGCAGTACATATACACCATGGAATATTAATACTACGCAGTCATAAATAAGAACGAGACTATGTCCTCTGCAGGACATGGATGGAGCTGGAAGCCATTATCCTTAGCACACTAACACAGAAACAGAAAACTAAATACTACATGTTCTCACTTATAAGAGGGAGCTAAGTGATGAGAACACATGAACACATAGAGGGGAAAAACAGACACTGGGGCCTACCAGAGGGTGCAGGGTGGGAGAAGGGAGAAGATGGGAGAAGATCAGGAAAAATAATTAATGGGTCTAATGGATACTAGGCTTAATACCCGGGTGATGAAATAATCTCTGCAACAAATTCCCATGACACACATTCACCTATGTAACCAATCTGCACATCCTATTTATGTACCCCTAAACTTAAAAGTTAAAAATAAAAACAAAATTAAATAAAATTTAAAAGATACAACCTAAAATTTGTTTAAAAAGAAAAGTAAAAGTATTTCCTTTGATTCTAATTTCTGGGAAAGTTTTTGAATTGGTAGCATTTGTGCCTTAGTGGCTGATGAAATCCACTCATGAAAATATCTGGGTCTGAGTTTTCTTTATGTGAAGATTTTTAACTATGAATTCAACTTCTTTAATAGATACAGGGCTATTTGGTTCATCCATGGCTTCTTCAGTGACCTTTGATAGTTTGTGTCTCTAAAGGAATTTGTTGATTGCATCTAAGTTGCTGAATTTATGGGCATAAAGTTCTTATTCCTCTACACTTATTCTTTTTCAAATGATGTTTGATCTGTAGTGAAATCCCACCCCTCATTCCTGATACAAGTAATTTTTGTCTTTTCTCCTTTTTTCTTCGTCAGTATGACTAGAGATTTATCAATATTATAGATTTTCTAAAAAAAGAAAAAAAAGTTTTTGGTGATTTTCTTTATTGTTTTTCTGTTTTCAATTTCATTGATTTCTGTGTTTATCTTTATATTTGTCATTTGCTTATATATTTGTCATTTCATTGATTTCTGTGCTTATCTTTATATTTGATTTAGGTAAATAGGCTGACTTCAAAATTCTATTCTTACTGATTGGTTTTCTGAAGTATGAATACGATGTATCTAAGTGTGATAGTGTTACTTTTATTTTTAAAATGCTCTTATTTATCTTAAGTATTTATGCATTTATTATAATTATCTCGCTTAGGTATCTCTGGATGGCTTGGACTTATGGTTTCATATATTTTATAAATATTGGGGAATTCTACTTCCAAGCCCTAAAGAGTGTGTGAGTCCTGGTACGTCTGCAGCCCCAGGGGCTTCTCATTCTCATGCCGTTCTGCTCCCAACTTCCAGCAACAAGCCCAAATTGCTCGCCAAGTGAGTGTTGCTATGAGTTTAAGGCCCCCGGTAGCTTCTTTCTGCTCCAGGTAGCTGAACTGAGGTGCTATATCGCGTTGGGCTTTCCAGATTTTGGAATGACAGTTTGCCTTGCAACTCAGCGCTCTAATGGATCCAAGAAAGGTGTGAATTTTCAGTTTGTTCAGCTTTTCCTTATCGTAAAATTTGGGGGGTGGTGACTGCCAAGTTCCTTATATCTTGGAGCTGACACCATAAATCTAATTATAATTTTGGATTTTCTATTTCTTCTTCCAGTTCACTCAGTCTTTGTTTTTTGTATTTTGAAGCCCTGTTGTTACATGCATACACATTCAGATTGTGATATCTTTACCCATATATCATGATGTATGGTTGACCCACACATCATGATATATGGTCCCTCATTATCCCTAGCAGTCTCCCTTCTTTCAAAGTTTACTTTGTCTGAAATTATATTAGCCATACTTTCATTAGTGTCAGCATGGAATGTATTTTATATCTTTTTATTTTGACCTATCTATGCCATTGTATTTAAATCACCTTGAAGATACCTTGTAGACACCTTGCGTACACCTTGCTGATAGCATGTAGTTGAATATTTCTTTTTATCCCAAATCAGAGAATATCTGTATTTAGTTAGTATGTGTAGTCTATCTATACTTTATGTGATTATTAGCATGTTTGTATCTACTGATTTCTTATATTTTCTGTTTGTTCCACCTGTTCTTGTATTTCTCTCCATCTCTTTTCACCTGCTTTTGGCTCAAGTTGTGTTAGCTTTTAATTTCATCTCCACTATTTATTCATTATTGATGTATCTTAAAAATATATTTTGTGGTTGTCCTACACTTTATAATGTGTATCTTTAATTTGTTACAATATATCTTCATATAATAATATACTGCTTCCCATATACTATAAAAATCTTACACCAGCCTGCTTCTAATTTCACTCTGCAGTCTTGCGCGGTATTGCTGTCATACGTTCTGCTTTTACATATGCCTCAACTCACAATGCGTAGCTACTAGCTTTGCTCTAGAGGGTTACCACTTAGAGTGATTGAAAATTAGAAAAATCAACTTTATTTTAATCATGTTCTGAGTTCTGAGTTGTAAGATTCTGGTTGGTATCCTCTTTCTTCTCCCCAAAGATCAGCTTGTACGGAGCTCTTTGATCTTTTGTTTCCCTTTAGCAGTCTTTATTTTGACTTCATTTTTGATAGATTTTGGCTGGGTGTGGATTTCCAGGTGCATGGTTTCTCTTTCTTCCCCAGTGCTTTAAAGATGGTGCACGCTGACTTCTGGCTTGCAGAGCTCTCCCCGGGCCTTGGCCTTCACAGACCCTGTGTGCCTGAGCCTGTGGGGTGGGGCTTTCTCCCTGGCCACCCTCCTCCTGCAGCCAGTCTCATCCTTGCGCCCTTGGTGGGGCTTGTTGGAGAGTTTCCTGCCTTTCTTCTGATACCTCTACTGGTATTGATACAGGACCATGGGCCCAGGACAGTTTCCTGCCTCTCCCTCCCGGCAGATGTCTCGTGACTTTTATTCTTCCTCTAGCCAGAGTGAGTCTGTCCTTGTGCCTACAGACAACAGTGTTTGCTGCCTCTCTCCAGGAGCTTAAGGATTTTGCTCCGTGTAGAAAAGAGCTGCTGGTGTGTGGGGCAAAGCAGGTTGTAATTACCCCACAGCAGGGGCCAATCCCCTTCTCCAGGCCTGCACCACTGTGCACTTTTTTTTTTTTTTTTTTTTTTTTGGTATTTCACGCCACCCAGTTTTTCTCATGAGCATTCGGTGAACCTGTAAGGAATGGAGCCTGTTACTGGACACAGACCGCACTCTCTGAGGCTTTCAGGGAGCCTGTACTCTCACACTTGTCTACTTGTGGTTTTTAGAAATGCTTTCCATTCTGCCTTAAATTGTCACTGGCCTGCTCAATACCTGTCACAGGTGATGAGCGTACTTTACATCTCAGCTCTGCTTGGAAGGACCAGTATTTCCTTGGATTCAGTGTTACTGGGAGGGAAAGAGAAAATGGGAGTGGCTGTCCGTCCAACAGAGGAGAGGTGGGACGGTCTGGAGGACAGCGTGCAGGAGAAGCGGGGAAGGAGGGGAGGCTTCCCACTGGTAGGGCTGTGGCACCCAGAGCAGGAGCTTGCTGGCTGAGCAGCCACTCAGGGGTCCGTGACACTCACAAAACCATCTGTCCTGTAAGCAGGACCTCTTACCCTCTCTGTGGGAAATAGATGATGAAGGGAGGATCTCCCCTCCTTCCATCGTGAGCTGTTGGAGAATTCCCTCCTGAATGGAGCAGAGAAACTAGGCTAGAACTGGAGAAACCACAGCGTTGGGTGGCAGGGACATCAGATGGCCCCTATTGTGGCTGCACCAAACACAGTCTACATTTCTTTAAAGACACAGATGAAAATTCTTCTGAAAACTGGAACAAAAAATGGCACTGCAATTAAACCTCAGTAGACCCTCTGCTACCTGGGCTCTCAAAGAACCAGATCTCCCACAAGGGGAGAGGCACATGGGGGCGGTTTGCCTACACACCACCTTTGGGTGCTTAATGATGGCCCTGCCGGGTAGTGTGCTCCAGAAACGAAGTCTTTTTCTTCATTTGGAGAACTGTGCTTTGGGCTATGTCAGACAAAGCTACTTGCTACTTGAGAATTGTGGATGGAAATATTCCTGAGAGCTGGTCTGAATTCCACCAAATTTCAAGCTCCCAGAGGAGTATTTGTTCTGCTTAAAAAGTATCCAAGTTATGTGGTTGGTAATTAGTTTTTGAGGATAAATGTGGAGTACGGTGTTCTTGCCTAATGCTTTTCCATAACCCCTGTGTACCTCCAAGTAAACAGGAAAACTATAGGGTTTTTATCCCTCCTCTTCCTAGTGAATCAAGTCCCTTGTATGAAACAAATCGTTACAACAACAAAGAGTGACAGCCTGACAACCTAGTCGGTTATTAATGGGAGTGACAGCCAGCAAATCAGAAGTCATGGCAATGTATCTGTATGAACAGCAATCTGTGCTTACTTGAATAACCAGGAGACTCAGAAACTCCTGGAGAAAGAGAAGGAACAAAATCAAACAGATACGTTTCTATCCACCCCACACTACCTTAAAGTAATTGACAAGCAGAAGGACAGCAGCATTCAGAACTTCTCTAGGACTTACTTTAATTCCACATCTTGCACACCTAAGGGTTTAAAAATCAGACCAATAAAAAGGAAGCTAAACAAGCTTTCTATTTTCTTCTTACAAGACTACATGTATGATATGCTGCCCATCTAATTATTTTATGCTGGATTTCCAGGGAATTTCTGACTCAGTATTATCCAGAGGCTGGAATAAATGTCAGCTCAAGTAGAAATACAACTTTTAAAACTTTCAATATAGTTCATAAGCTTAAATATTCTGTTTTGTACACCTCAAGGGCTCTTTGGTGTTTTATTATTTTCAAAAAATAGCATTCGTATTTCCAGCAGCGGGTTGTTAGACTCAGTATTTTCTCAAAACTACCAAGGTATTGTTTTTATTTTTCCCTTTTCCCCCTGAAACTACCACTGTTGACATTCTAGTGATTAGGAAATTAGATGTTGAACTACTTGATCACAGTAACCATATAATGTCGTTGATTAAGGAACTAAATTACAGCCTTATTGTGACATTCAGAGGGACCAGAGACGGTCAGCAGGGAAGGTGCCCATGAAGGACACTGAGATGGTCTGGAGAAGTGGGCTTGCTTGCACACTGTGTGCAGTGCTGTGTGCAGGGGTGAGGTGCAAAGCTGGATTGCTCACAAAGCCCAAAACTGATGTGATGCTTTTTTTTTTTTTTTTTTTTTTTTGTGAATGTTTACTATTTTGCAAGTGTAGTATCAGCATCTTGAGAGGAAGGTGAACAGTGAGACCAGCTCATACACAAGTTTCCAAAAGCCTCAGTGCCGCCAACAGTCCGAGGAGAACAGATACAGGTACAGTTTTGTAGAGGAAGGAAAGACTCTAATTCAATTTCTGATCCCACGTTTGGGGCTATTGAAAAGATGTTTTCACTGACCAGAAAGTTAGGCACATCTCCTGCTTAAAGCCATCACTACCAATAAGATGTCCTATGAAGACAGAAGATACAAAGACTTGAGAAATCATGCTCCCCTTCTCTCTCTCTCTCTCTCTCTCTCTCTATTTCTCTTCCCGACCCTCCTGTTTACTTGAGCATTCTTAGAAGCACTCCTAATTAGGTTAGAGAAAATTATCCAGAAAAAAATTATTAAAAAAAAACTGTAATAGTGCTGTGAGGATGCAAGCAACCTGCCAACAGGAAGCTCAGAGGTTAGTGAAAATAATCAGCCAGGTTTCTGCCATGCGGAATGAGCTGTTTCTCATGAAGACCTAATATCTCTCACACCATGAGGGGAAAACAGCCCCAGGTATCCATGGATGTGTAGGAATGGGAGACATTGCGATTTTCCGGGAAGGGCATGAGGGCAGCCATGCATCGCCCTGACATGGGTACTGAGAGGTTCTCTCTTCCCAGGGATGATGGAGGAACTGCCAGGATTCATCAAACCTATGACTGTTACTCATTTCTGCTGATTCATGTGAGAATAAATGAGAGACCTTAAAAAATCCTGAAATTTATTTTTATTGACTTTGAAAGAGGAAAAAGGATGTGGAATATGTGTAGCTAGATTGAAAATAAAAGCCAAAGTATGTAGCTTTCTGGATCGCTGCTGATGGTGGCTGAGTGATGGGTGCGAGGAAAGTGGGCAACGTGCATCTGACAAGGACTTAGAGGAAAGAGGAGGTACCTGATCGAGGACTCCAGCCTGAACGTGAGGCAGCGGGCAGGACACTGGATACCGCATGGCAAGCAATAAGTTGCTAAGACATAGAATGGATAAAAATAATGGAAAAGATCCTAAAGAGAAAATAACAATGAAGATAAGAAAGAATTTGAAAAAGTATAAGTATAAAACCTAAATTAAACATATTTTAGCACAAGGTAGTATATGATATCACTCTCACACAAGCTTTATGCTAAAGAGCTCATAATTAGAAGACTATTAAAAAGAAATTACTCCAGGAGAAGGGGAGGAGAAGAGTATGTTATTCATCAATGCAGGAAGGCATGAACTTCAGATGTAGAGGGATCAATTGCATTCCTAAGTAAGGCTACTCTGACAGTGACCTTAGAGCTTGCCCTTCTCCACCCACTGGGTGACTAGAAAAGCTACTTATTCTCTGTGAGGAAGTCATAGTGCCAGATGTACCTGATCCGTAAGAATGTCGTATTAAGTGAGAGATTGGTATGGATGTATCTAGCATGATACCTGGTTCATAGTAGATACCCAAAATGCTATCGTAACAATTAGGCCAGGAAATATTACAATACTCCTTTCTGAGAAAACATTCAAAAGCTGCTATGGCCATAGTAACTTTTGGAGGTGTCTGTAACCCCGGTAACCAAGCTTGGATCACATAATTGTGGGTTTGGCCTCATTGCTGTGGTCTCATTGTGTTAAAGAGGATGGACATAGCAGCTCTTGTTTATGGGTCCAGTGAGGCAAGGCGAGAGCTCTCATCAGAAAAGGATTGCTCCATACTGGATGGCATGAGCCAGCCATCTCTTTAGGAAAGAGGCATGCAGCATAGACAGGGAGGGAGATGACAGGAAAACACAGCTGCTAAGAGAACAAAGAGGGCAGGTGGTAAGCAGAAGTCCCTCACGAAGCAGGAGCCAGGGGGCGCCAGGGGCTGCAAAGACGGCTCGTGTGGCAGAGGAAAGATGCAAGCCCAGCACCATGGCACTCGTGGGTCATTGGATCCGCTACTAGCAACCACATTCCCTTCCACCGAGGGGCTGCCCGGGGGGTTCCTGCTCTTCCGTGTCACTCTGTCCTTTCTCACAAGCATCACATCACTGGAGTAACCCACAGTGGGCTTTTGTGCCTTACTATCTGGAAGCACTTAAATCTCACAGATCTGCTATTGTTATTATGACCTGCAAAGATACTATAGATACATATCCTGACTTTGAAGAATTTCTCCCTAGCAAAGAAGATACTAAGTTTAACAAATAATGACAATGGGATATATAAAGGGATACGTACCACAAGAATGGTATAGATAACTGGACACAGAAGTTAAAAGGAGAGAGATGCTTCAAAAATAGACCAACAGAGGCTTGATAGAATATTCAGCATTTTGGCTGGACCACAAAGAAAGGGTCACAAACACCATTGGATATAATGAGGAAGAGAGGAAGGAAATAAAGTGAGCAGAGGCCTGAGTAAGGGTGGGAGGAACCCTGTGAGTACACATGCAAGTCCTAGGATCATAAGGAGAGGGGAGAAGGGCTTAGCAGTAGGACAGGTGGGGCCCAACTGTGGTGGGATCGGACCCAGTTGTAACAAGATGGATGGAACACACATGATAGAATTCTTTATTTTTCTTCCACTGCTGCTTTGAACCATGTTCTGCTGAATCTTCCACGCTGTTTCTGCCTTATCACAGACAGGCCCCACCCAACTACGGACAAACACCACCCCCTCCACCAATAGCACTCTCCACCAACCACTCCTGAGACGTCGAAGCAGTGACAACACCACCAAATGCCCCAGATCTGAATGTAGACCACCTCCCATTACAAAATTCACAGGAAAAAAAAAAAAAAAATACACACAAAGCCCGAAAATACAATCCCCTTCCGCTTTGATGGTGAAGTTGAAAAACTAAAATTCCAAAATTATTCACTCTACAATTTCTTACATAATGGTCATCGTCTCAACCATGCCATCCTGAGAGTCTCGGGGTGGGCTGTTTCCTTAAACATTTGTTCCAGACATGGTCATGAGAGTGTAGTAACCAAGGCCTCAGTTCAAGCATGAGGAAAACTTAGCCATTTCAGAACAGACAGTGGGCATATGCGCTGGAAGGTTCCAGGTGTTCACAGAACCCTGTAAGCTCATTGTGGCACCTGGTGCTGAGTGCCGTGTCTGAGGTCTAGCTGGAAATTCCTTTGAATTGCTTTGAATTTGAAATGCTACAGCAACACAGCCTGGAGCCATGGAATCTGACGGACGGTTGCCTCAAAAGGCAGTGCCTGTTCTATTTTGGAAAAGACTTTCTTTAAGTCTAAGTTTTCTCTTCCACAGCCCCACAAGTTGCCCTAAATAAGAGTCACATCCCTTGGTGTCAGATTCTCCCACTATATCATTTAGACGCAACCCTACAACTAACCAATGACCACCTCTTCCACTGTTCCCAGTGTTTTCAGTAATTCCCAAGCCCATGTGGTTTCGGACATTGTTTCGTTATAGTACCCGTCTGCAAGGTCGTGTGTAGAATCTCAATATCGCCACTGTGTGCATCCCAAACAGACTGCTTCTAGGAAGCTCAAATGTGTAGCGCTGCTCATTTCTGCACTTCCTCTGATGCCCAGCACAAGGTCCCCTGCCTTTCCACACATCAACACTTACAAGTGCCTAGTTCCTACCCTGCAATAACCACTTCTTCTCAATAACTAGGATAGTCAGAGGTCTCTGCATTTATCTGGGAGGAGAGGTCACCAGTGAACTCTGGGCTGATAGAAGACGTTACCATTTGTATTCAGTGACCCAGCTCTGAGACACTGCTGAGACAGCAAGTTTACGAAGACAGAGATCTCTTAGAAGGATGGGCTCCAAGTCCTGCCCTTTTGCTGATAAAACCAGTACACTTGTTGCCTATGGTTGTTCTGGATTGCTCAGAACAGCTGGGAACTTGCAGAAATAAGCTATGCCTTGGGGTTAGGAAGCTAGTGTACCACCTCTAGGGCAGCCATTATCTCCGGTTGCCCCACGTCACCCAGCGCGCCCCCTGCTGGCTGCAGGTGAGTGATGCCGTGGGTCACAGCCAGGTACTGGGAATTCCGCATCCTCCCAGGCCCACTCTGGAAGGGGACGTTTACAGCAAAACTTCCCTTACTTAGGTCACAGCCATAGTCCTTCCAGGATGTTGATCATAGGGTATTATTCTGTTTCCTAATTTTTCATCCCAGCCTCTTAAAGGTACTAATTCAAACTCAAAATATGGAGGGAAAGAATTCCCAAAGTTTTACTATGGGCCCTGTAGGTGGGTGGGGGAAGAAATCTGAATTACGCCTGCAGGGCGTAATTGAATAAATGTCAATTTCCTGGTCGTGATATTGTGCTATAGTTTGGTTAAGATATTACCACTGGGGGAAACTACGTAAAAAGTATACAAGATCTCTAAATTATTTCTGAAAAAAAAATGCATATGATTCTATAAAGGATTCAAAATAAAAAGTTTCAAACATTATTTTTTTTTAAACATGCTAGAATGAAGAAGTTAAAGATGAGCTGGTGGTGAAGAAACTTGAGAAGAGGATAGGATGGAGCTCTTGAGGGGCAGTGGGGATGAGGTCAGCCTCTCCACCAGGAGGGGAGCGTGGGCAGCAGTTAAAAAGAAATGCAGAAAGCAGGACTGTGCAAGGTTTGCCATGAGAGTGAAAGCAAATTTCACCTGTCCCGACACTGGATAAAAAATATCACTCTGCTTAAAAAGAAAAAGATTTTTTACTTGCTATGCTCATAGTTTATTACTTTGGAGGGGTGAAAAGACTAGGAGAATAATGAGGGAAACTTTTTCTAAGGATTTAATTCAGCAAAAAATAAATGGTTGTTGTCATACAGAAGTGACTGGAACCTCAAGAGAACGTGATTGTGCAATTTGTAAATTAAACATTGCAAAAGAAGTGAAGGAAAAGCACTTTCATATTTGTATCCTAAACCTTGGAAGGACCTACATCAAAAATTTTCAATAAAACCTTTCCTAAGCTCTAAGAAAAGAAACACACGGAGTTCTAAAAAATTTCAGATAAACAATTACAAATTATCCAATAAGGAAAAAAATAGAAAAAAAAAAGATAGGTAGCATTTATATTTACAATAAAAATAACAATCTCAAATAATAACTACAATTTATTGAGCGCGGCATAAGGCACTTTGCTAACTTATACGCCTTGTTCTTCTGCAGCTCCCCCTCCTCCTCATTTATGCTTTGAATAAACTTAGTCTTGTCAACCAAAAATTAAACCACTGAACCTGGAAATGATTTTCCCATTGGCAATCCCAATTTAACCTAGAAATCCCATATCACAAGTTAATGGGTCCATATGTGTTTCCTTCACAAATGAGCAGTGGGCGCATTCACCAAAAAAGACTGCTGAAAATAGTCACATTGTGAGAACTGCATTTGTTTGCTGGTAGGAGAATTTACGGTTTTCTGTTTTATTAAAAAAAACTATCTTCCTCTTGGCATCATCAAAAATCTTATTTGTAAATATTACTTTGGGCTTTTTCAAAACTAGTGGAATATCAATTTTCTGTCTCTTCTTTGTCAGTCTCCAGGCTGATTTGCATTGCACGGTGCCAGACTGCGGCTCTGCGGCCCCCCAGGCAGTGTTATCCTCCGACGATTGAAGTTGAAGGAAATCTTGTGCCTTTCAGGCATCTTGTGAAACACAACAAACACCTCCCCGTTTCCAGGAAATCTTTTCTTTCCTTTTTCTTTTTTTTTTCTTTTTGTCAACATAAATTCTAAACAAAACAGACTAAAATGGAAATAACTGTGGCCCATCTGTCACAATAAGAAGTCTGTTTGTCACTGCAGCTACTTGCATTTGTCAGCCAATCAGAGAAGAGATGCAAATCATCTCAAGCAATGTTTGCAAACAGTTGTTCCGAGGACCAATCTTTGTAAGATGCTGAAATTTTGCTATGGGGGAAAAAAAAATTAAAAGAGGTGACATGCTTTAAGGTAATGGAAAATACTGGTAATTAAATGGGTTTCCTGGAAGTCCCCGTTTTTCACATGTGTGGGGTAACTTTAAGGAGGAGGGATACGAGGTAGCCCCTCTCATTTTCTGCAATCTTGTTTCACACAACAGCTTGGCCAACATAGACCTAAATCACTCGTAAATCATGGCCAGGGCTCAGAATGATTAGAAATGAGATGACACTAAAGGAAGAGAAAAATCCAATGTTCCTACCTTTTAAAAAGTATTGTTCATGACAATATTTTTGCTAGAATTACTAACAAATGCAACGTTTCTTAGACACTTGCAGAGTCTCATCGGGAGATGTGGAATGTATCAGGGAGGTGCTTCCAGCAGGTTCTAGACATCTCCAGTATAATTTAACCAATCTTATTCAAACCACCTACCTGTCTTTGCCCCGGACCGGGCACCACTTACTAAGGGTCACTAGGATATTCACGTCAAACAAAACTATTAGATTGTTAGCTCTTTATACCATTTTTGGCCATTCTAAATGCCTTTGCTGGACAACCACTGGATTTCAGCAGGTCGCATCTGATTTGTCTGGCCATACAAGCAGAGAACGCATTTAGGAAATTAGAAACCAGTCATCTCTGCAAAAGTCCTTTTCTTCCCTTTCCTCTTCCACTGTCCATCACCTGTTTTTTGAGATCTGACTTTGGGCCATTTCAATTCTTATTAGACTCATATAAAGAGAAAGTTTATAAAGGAAACTGACCAAGTCCATTTATATTTGATATCAGTCAATTTTCCTTTACATTATCAACCACAGCAATCAAGGAAAGGAGACATAAGGATCATCAAAAGACGGGCACCTTCCATAGATTTCATTATCAACATCATTGCTCCAGAATTCTGAATGACTTTGGTGTGATGGAGGATCACTGGCCCCAGGACACTTGGAAGAAGACTGTACTAAGTTGTATTTTCTTGATGAACACTTCAGTTGATTATAACTGCAGTTGCCGAAGTCAGATTGAGGTCTGCTTGCCGTTGGTCCTAGAATTTTGTATATTTAAGACAGGCATCTCTAGTTTACAGTATATATTGTGTCTTAAAAGACTAATCATCATTTGGAGTTTTGATATAGAGTAATATACATCTAGATTCTCATAGTAAATGAATATCAAAGAATGACAGGGTAGAATCTAAGGCTAAGAGAGAAAATGTTGATTGATAGCAAATGAAGAAAATGAAACTTGGTATAGACTAATTGTGAAACTAAAGGTAACCATGAAGAATTAAGAATTAGAAAAAAAAATTAAAAAATAAAAAGCTCATACACGTTGGTGATTTGAACTCTCCAAAACTCTCCTCAACTACATGTTTTTAAATAACATATGAAAAGTCAGGAGGAAAGGTAGGTGAAAATCCATCTACTAGATTTGCTTCTTAGTCTAAGGGAAGGAACTGTGATGGAAGCCCAGATCAGGAGGAGTGCCCTGGCATTCTGTGCCGCCCTGTGATCAAGACATGCTTCTTAGTCTCCCAAGACAAATGCACAACTCCCTAATGTGGTTCGGGAATGCCACAGGCAGAGTAAGGGGAAATGCAGTCTCCTTTAGCAATCTCATACTTGCCACTGTATATTAGGAAAGGGATCATTGTATTAACCTAAGACCCAGGTGGAACATGGGAGGGGAGATGTGTATGAAGCCCAAATTGTTTGCTGGCACATGCCTAAGTGTATCTGTCATGCTCAAGAATATTTAACAGGAAAAAAATGAATACATGGACCTATGAAATGGAAAACTTCCCAGAAGGAACAGAGGAATAAGAAAAAGAACGTATATTACTAAAAATGATGTTCTACCAAAAAAAAAAAAAAAGGTGAAAATTTAGAAGACATATGCTTCGTATCTCAAAAAGAAGCATGCACATATGGAAATAGTAAAGAAAAATGGAACTAAGTTGGAGAAAGGAAAAATAGAAAGTCAGGGATGCAACTGGGTATAAAATTAGAAAAGCAAATCAAATCCATGATGGGGCAGCAAACTTGAAAATATAGAAGATAAAGAAAATAAGATAAATAGAATGCCAAAATACTGAAAAAAGAGAACAATCCAACCTTACAATAATAGATGGAAGATGATACATTTAATTTGGCATTATTTGTGAGAAAGAATACTATGCATAAATTAAAATTAATTTGGAATACTTGTAATGAAATATGGCTATGAAATAAAATTCAAAAATTAAATTGATATTAAAAAGCAAATCATACATTGGGGGAAAACAAGTAAGTAAGATGGGTCTAAAAGGTAAAGTTATATCAACATAAATGGGTGAAATGGAAGGAGGATGACAAGGATAGGCACAGTAAAGCTGAATAAAATTATTGGCATCAATGTTGAAGGCAAAATCTGTAAATATAAGAGAGAGAACAGTTTAGCATCTATTAAAAAGTGTGAAATGCTGCTAAAATTGTACACAGCAATAATGCCATATCATGAAATTATTTCCTTTTAAAACAAGAAAAATTAAAACTAAGTATCTGAGCACTGAATAATTATTTTTTTAATTTTCCGTAATATCTTAGTTGCTGTGCTAAGTATTTTACCAACATTGATTAAGTGACCATTTAGAAATATTCTATGGCACTGTCATCTCCACAGAGCCAGATAATTTCTACACACTTTCATGAGGATAGGGACTATGTTCATTTGTGCATTCCTTTACCCCAAGTTTGTAACATAGTACTTGTTGCATAGGAACCAACTGATATGTATTTGTTGAAGAGATGGATGGATGGACAGATGGAAGGATGGATGCATGGATGGACAGATGGACGGATGGATGGATGGATGGACGGACAGACAGATAGATGGACGGACGGATGGACAGAGGGACAGAAGGATGGATGGATGGATGGATGGATGGATGGATGGATGGATGAATGGATGGCTATTACTAGTGAGAGGAAGAGGTAGAAATCTGCCTCAGGCCTCCCTCATTCAGTCTCAAATACATCACAAGATGGAGAGATAAAATATTTATACAAACATATACAAATATTAAGAATATGGCACGTAATAAATATAGAGGATACAGAAAAGTGCCCCAAAATGACCCTGAAACAATGAACTTTTTAGACTGGGAAGATGGCATTAGCTCTGTCTTACTTGACTTCAGTTTCAAAAAACACTCAGGAGCATTTATTGTTCCCTTACTTGTGGTAAGGAACATGGATGGTGGAATCGTATTCTCTACCCCTCGCTTCCAGTATTTGGTCATGACCCAAGTTGTACATGAACAAGTGAGAGAACAGTCAGTGTGGAGAGTTAGTAATAGATTTGCCTCATGAGAAATGACAGACCCACTTAAGCTGATGTATTTGTAAGGGATCTAGGGGTTGGGTGAGTTATACGGGTTCCATCTGTGTTCCCACCCAAATCTCATGTTGAATTGTAATTCCCAGTGTTGCGGTAGGACCTGGTAGGAGGTGGTTGGATCATGGGGGTGGTTTCCCATGAGTGGGTTAGCACCTTCGCTTGGTACTGCTCTCACGATAGGGAGTGAGCGCTCACAAGATCTGGTTGTTTGACAGTGTGAGGCACCTCCTCCCTTCTGTCTCTTGCTCCTGCTCCCCCTTCACTTTCTGCCATGACGGGAAGCTTCCAGAGGCCTCCCTGGAAGCTGAACAGATGACAGCATCATGCTTCCTGTACAGACTGTGAAACTGTGAGCCAATTAAACCTCTTTTCTTTATAAATTACTCACCCTCACGTCTTTCTTTATAGCAATACAAGAAGAGACTTACTAATGCAGTGAGGGTTGCTGGTCTCATGCACTCTGGTAATGAGGAAGGAAGCATATGGGAAATATAGCATACATCGATTGACACAAAATTTTTGCTGTGACCCTACTAATTGAGAGATGCTGGTCAGAAGAAAGGTGACATGTCTAACATTTGTTGGTAACATTTAACTTCTAGTAACAACTGGCAGAATCTTATCCAGACAAAAGGGGCTAAGATAGCCTAATGAGCTCACCTCTCTACTAATAACATGGCAATACCCTGTAAAATTGTGCCTGGACTGGTGCTATGGAAAAATAGGGGATATTACTAGAATTACAAAGCTCGTGTTGCTGGTAGTAATCAAAAACAAAGTCCTGCTTTGTTGAAAGCAGGAAGACCAGTAATACTTCCTGGGGCTCACCCTCTCCTATTGGGTTTTGATTTTTAATCTATCCATGCTTCCAGAGACACAAACTTACTGGTAATAGCAACAGACTCTTCTTTCAATGACTACCTTTCAAACAAATAACAACACTGATTTTATTCATATTAGAACTCAAGGGACTATCTTCACGTCTGTTTAATAAGAAACAAATGGAGTTCTGTTTCTTTTCAGTAAGTGAAAGCCAAAGCAATGTTACTTGGTAATTATAGAAGGGGAAATGTTGCCTCTTTAATTTGCCTTTAAAATTCAACAGAAGGCATCCTTAGGCTGAAATAGAGAACACTTGATAACCATTTTCATGTGCATTCTACCAAATGGACCAACCACAGAGGACTGAAGTGGGGACAAGAACAGAATAACTAGAATTACCCAATTCTTCCCACTTAAGAAACTCAGCTATCCCAATTTGAATCTGCAACACTGATCAGTTTACCCTAAATGTATCCTGAGAGTTCCCACATAGTGGGGTGTCTCATCTACTGG
The DNA here is from genome assembly GCF_047675955.1 of Chlorocebus sabaeus. Classification (NCBI taxonomy): domain Eukaryota; kingdom Metazoa; phylum Chordata; class Mammalia; order Primates; family Cercopithecidae; genus Chlorocebus; species Chlorocebus sabaeus. The sequence continues at coordinate 4,715,800 of NC_132921.1, forward strand.
GAAAAATAGATAAGGATTACACGGCAGGAAAGAAGGAGAATCGGTCACGTTTTACAAATTGGGGTAAGAACAAGCAAGTCTTATTACAACAGGATAACAGCTAGAAGCGTAAAATATCAATGTTATTTGAATAAGATTAATTATATGTATAGTTCATTTATTCAACAAACACTTATCAAGCCTATGCCATATGCTGAGATCTGTCTTAGCCACTGAGGATACAGCAACGGGCAAATTCTCCACCTTTCTGGAGTGTACATTTTGGCAAGGGAGACAAACATATACTCTAATATCAAATAAGTGTCAGAAAGAAAAAATAAAGCCAAGTAAGAATTAGAAGGGTTGAATTTTTTTATTGGATAATCAGGAAAAGTCTCATTGAGGCAGTGATATTTGCTCATAGATCTAAACTAAGCTAAGAGAATGAGCCGTGGGAATATCTGGGAGCAGCTAACCCAGAGCCCTGGGTAGGAGCGAGTGTGCTGTGTTCACAAACTCCCGAGACAGGCAGTGCAGCAGGAAAAGCGTGAGCAAGAAGGAGGCGGTGAGAACAGAGCCCAGGCTTGGGCTGGCTAAGCTAACCTTAAACTATTCAAAATGTCTTTGTTTTGAAAGGAAGACATGAAGATTAGGGAAAAAGTATAAAGAATGTAAAATGATGAAGGACTCTGTTTTTAGTTTTGAAAGGATCACTCTGGCTGCTGCACGCTCGATAAATGGGCGATAGAGGGAGAGAAGAGTAGGGTGCAGGGACACTTGTGTGATCCTAGGGCAAGAGACGAAGGAGGCTTGGATGATGGAACGAGTAATGGTATGTTTGGAATAGAAGATGGCACCAACAGGATTTGCTGACAACTTGGATGAAGGCTGGTGGGGAGAGGAGTCACGTCTGGTGTCCGGGATTTCGGCTGCAGCAACAGTGCGAATGTCTTGCAATTTATCTGGAAGAAGACTGCAGGGGAAGAAGCAAGTTTTGAGACAAGAGTTTGGATCAGGCTTAGGTGCTTATTAGACTACCCTGTGGATGTTTGGAGTGGGCACTTGGATAAAATATTGAACCAGAAAGAGGTACCAACTTGTCTTTAGATGTAGGAGTTTGCGGAGGTTGCTCTGCGTAATGTTTTTCTCTTGTCCAATCAATAACCAGATATCAGATGCTTATCGATGCAGGCCAATTGCAAACGTAAGTCTGTAATTGTATGTAGCCTAAACATGCATGTGAAAAGAGACAAATTGGTTCAGCTATTTAGATGTTTTTCTCTACAGCACATAGAGGATTTATTCTTTTCATCCCTTGATTTAGTATGCAGTACCATAAAGATTTGACATAACATGGTAAGAACAACAAGGAAAGTCATAAAATGTTTTTTTCCTTTGATCAAAATATTTGAATATTTCAGAAAATTATTTTAAATAATGTAAATGATAAAAAACTTGGATGTGTGGCAAAGGTGAAAAAAAGATAAAGTAAATATATGTGTATCAGAGTTAAATTGTGGGATACACAGAAAAAAATATATGAACTTACTAGTTTGACATCACAGGCGATATATCACTGTACATAAGCTGCCTGAGAGGACTGGACAGGTGAGAAGGAGAACACAGGGGCTTATGTGTCAAACCTCCTCTGAAGCCTCTCTGTTGAAAGAGAGTGGTTTGCTTTCTAAATATTATAGAGTCATTAATGGTCCCCACTTGAATTCATTACTGAGAAGTTTATGTTACATTGCAGGGCTCAGGAAGAAAGTGGCAATACAATGAATGAATGGTTCTCAATGGCTTATATGTTGCCCAAAACACATCATTCACCCTATGCTAAGGTTGAGAATTGTACTGTATGGATACAATTTAAAAGCTGAGATTGGATTCCAAACGGTAATTTACTGTATTGCATGTGTTCTACTAAGGGGTTTTGGATTTGCGTTGTATCTTTGCATAAAGTGAAAAAAGAAAAAATCTGCAGTCAGCTAAGTATGTGGAGGAGAGCAGAAGGTTTCTGATGGGTCAGCTTAGTGGCTAATGATGCACTTTGGGAAACTGCACAGATCTGGGGGTGCTGAAAACACAACTGTGACACCAGCAGGTCTATCTATGTTATGCTGTAGCTCTCACGTATACACTGACATTACTGAAGTCAGTTGACGGTCCCTGTGATTAGGACAAAGGTAGCGGTTTCATCCCCCATAAGGAACAGGTAATTTGTTAGAGAAATTTCTCTGTGGACTCAAAATCAGTAACTGAAATAAAAAGAAATATGGGAGGAAGCAAATGTAGCCATAAATTAACATTATTTTTATATAAATTGATTTCTAAAAATAAGAAGCCTCTGGTAGAAAAATCAGGAATGAAATGAGAACACAAGTCATATAGAGGAAGGAGAAGCAAAGTGAGCCAGCTGAGAACCAACTTCTAGTAGCTCAAGAATTCATGAAAGAGTTCCATTTTCATCTATAAATAATTAGCAAGAAATGTTGAGTTGTTCTGAAATGCTAGAATAGAGACACACTGTTTTAGAAAATATTTTTTCCTGTACATTAGGAACCACAGGACACTTCAGAATTTTGACCTAGTGATTCCATTTGGTGGAATTTACCTGATGATCCATAATAATTGGAGTAATCTGAAAAAAGAAGAAATATGGTTCCATATCATAAAGATGTTCACTGCAATACTATTTACAATAGGTAAAAATGGGAAGCAACGGAAATATTGGAAAATAAGCAATAATCAGTTAATGAAATATTGAAAACATTGGTGACCACAATAAGGGACTCAGGCAAAATGCTTATAAAATGATATAATGTAAAACAATACACAATTTTATTTACTATGTTTTGTCTATGTAAATATCAGAGACTTGGGAAAATTCTGTAAGATGATAAGAAAGAATGAAAAAAATGGTTGCATTATGTAGTCCTATCGTGAGGTTTCCTCCTATCTTATTATCAGTATTATATCTTTGCTCTCCTATGGTGCTCAAGACAAAAAGAAGAGAAAAAAAGTCACACTAGAATTTTTAAAAATAAGAAGTTTTCCCACAGTCACACAACGCACCTTCTCATGTGAACCACCTCAGAAGTGAGAAATTGAGTGAGTCAAAAATATTCACCTCAACTCTTGAGACGGCTAATGAAAGTACTATAAATAACAGACAAAACTGTGTGGTATCTTCAATGATACTCATTGGCAAACAGAAATTTTAAAAATGTAAACTTTATTAGTTAATATTGCTAATTGAAACATTGATTTTACAGAAAAAACCTTGCGTAAATTTGTAGCCTAATTGCTGTAAAGTCATCTCTTTGGGAAATATGCTGCAGTTTCATATTGGGTGTCACCACCATAAATAGCTTGAAGTCAAATAGTCAATGGCACCTTTTCCCAGTGCAACAGGAAGAACATTGACAAATGCATTATCAGCCCTTTTAATAACATTTGAGCACCAACTCTGGGTGGAGTTGCTGTGGGAAGCTTGCAGGACATAGTGAAGATCAAAATCTTTGGAATCCAGGGGCCAGAAATGATAGTGGAGACAGAGTAGAGATGTGGCCACCAAGTTATGAAACAGGTTGTTGTGGCCTGCTTGTTAGTGGCTGTGTTTGAAGATACGGTTTCCAGCCATTAAAGAAGTAATTAAGATTAAAGGAGGTCATAAGGGCTGGGCCTTGGTCCTGTCGGATTCGTGTTTTTAGAAGAAGAGACACCAAAGTCTCCTGCCCCTATGCCCACCCCAAGGAAAGGCCATGTGAGGACATAGTGACAAGGGTGCGTCTGTGAGCCAGGAAGAGAACCCATCAGGCACTGACCCTGTTGGACTGTAGTCTGGAACGTCTGACCTCCAGATGTGTAAGAACATAAACTTCTGTTGTTTAAGCCCCACCTGCTTGTGTGTGTGTGTGTGTTTAATGGAAGTCTGAGAAGACTAATACACAAGTCTAGTTGTGTAGGTCAAGGTCGTATTACAGGTAAAAGCATGGAATCATAATTGGTAGCTAAAGCCAGTAGCAGCACATATAATTAAAATTTAAGTGCAGTGGAATGTTAATTGGGACTTTCTTTGTTGTCCTGAAATTGCAGCTGAGATGCAAGGCTAAAGCCAAGGTGCCCATTTTCCTCAAATTCTAAAAAGCTATCAACAAGTCCCACTTACATCTCCACAGAATTTATTAAGAAGTGGGAGAAGAAGCCCTATTCCCACCAGGCCCCACTTCCCCAGTCCCAGTGGAAGACCTGGGAGAAGAGTTTACAAAGCAGTCTTGGGGCTGCAGCACTTTCAGTGAGAGGCAGCCGCATCCTCACAGTGGAGAAGGCAAGTGTCTTTCTTTGTCCCTAGAAACTCATGAGAGGTTTAAGAGACGACTTCATTGAACTTGAGGGTTCCTGAAAGGTGAGGAGACAGATTGTCACTCACTGGACAGACACCTAGTGAGGTGCAGAACAAGCAGGTCCACCTTACACTGTCGCTGGGAACAACTGAAAGTGGAAGTTCTTGGGACGCATATTCAGGTAGCCACGGAAGAAGATCTAGGCTTTCTCCAACCAGCTTCCATGATCCAACACCTCAGTTTGGGTTTCTTTGATGTTCTTACCATGATTGCACTGCAGACGTGCCTTTTGGAGAGGGAGACCACATCATTTCAAGGCTACATACTGTCAACATCATTTATCACTGTTGATATTGACTTACGATGACTTGGTTGAGGTTATAGGGCTCTTCATATTATTTATTTCTTATTGATGGTGTTTGGGTAGTTTTTGATTTTCAAGGAGTTGGTCCATTTCTTTTAAATTGTGTATTTATAAGCATTTGTTATCATATTTCCTTACTTTTTGGAAGAATCTGCTTTTTGTTTCATTGATTTTAAAGTTCATTAAATTCCACTTTGATCTTTATCATTTCTCTCCTTCTTGTGGCTTTGGGTTTATTTTGCTTTTATTTGTCTAGTTTCTTCAGGAAGAGACAAAGATGATTGATTTGAGATCTTTTCTCATGTTCAACATACGCACTTAGGCTACGTGCTATGGTTTCACACAGTCTGTTGTTCTGATATGTGATGGCTAGCTGAATATATAGAGTAGCCTTTCTTTCTTGATCAAATACCTATAGAAAATGCAGAAGATGTGTGTGTGTATATATGCACACATACACACACATACATAATTGCACTATATATGTGGAGTCTTCAGAGGACCAGAGACCACAAAGAGTCTTTGAAGATAAATAACAATTAGGTTTCCCATTAATGAAATAATACACAACTCCTTAAAAGGTAGGACTATGCATAAGGCGGAAGAGGTCCCAAGGGTGTTCTATACTTGAGAGAAGTAGGAGGAGACCAGGATGACTAACAAGGAGACTATTTGTAACGAAACAACCATTCAGTTAGGCCTGTTCACATCCCTCTTCCCTTCCTCCAGGTGAAAGCAGTGAAAGTTGGTTCTTGATTTGTTGAAAAGGATAGACACAGGATGTCCCCAGATCGGCGAGTTGGCCATGCAGCAGCCATTTCAGATCCGAGATTCAGTCATGCAGCAGCCATTTCAGATCCGAGATTCAGTCATGCAGCAGCCATTTCAGGTCCGAGAGTCAGCCATTCAGCAGCCATTTCAGATCCGAGAGTCAGCCAAGCCAGCAACCATTTCAGACCTGAGAGTTGACCATGCAGCAGCCATTTGCAATCCTCCCCCTCTCCCAGCCCCGCAGGAGACCGACTCTGCACCCTGCCTCCTGCCAACAGTTTCTGAAAACTGATAAACAAATTGACAACCTCAAATGCAAAGATGCAACATTTCTCCAGATCATCAGATACTTAAAAAATTTGACATAAAAAAGAGATACTCAATTCAACAATATTAGAAGATAAACTAAAGAAAACAAAATCCATAATGCTATAAAATTTAGAATAACATTTATAAAACAAAAGGCTTGATTCTAAAATGTAATCACCTAGCAAGTAAAATATTAATTTCAAAAAATTACTGAAAAGACTACAGATCAGAAATGAATAATAAGGGGAGCGCTACTTATGAAGATCTGTGAAAGGCAAACCAAAAAAAAAAAAAAAAAAAAAAAAGGAAAGAAAAGGAAAAAGCCAAATGCAGAGGGAAAAATAGCCTTGAATTACTAAAATAAGGAAATACATAGCAAGTCTTTAAACTTAAATAAATGAAATATGTTTCTTAAAAAGAGGAAAAAGTCAGATTAAAACTGGTTTAATAAAGTAGGATACAAAAAGTAAAACTGTTCAAAAAGATTAACAGTTTTGTTTAAAACCCAATAAAAAGAATAATTCAATTACAACAGTATCAAAAAATGACACAAGTCATCAGTGAAGAACAATGAGGAGTGCAGGCATGGTGGCTCACGCCTGTAATCCCAGCACTCTAGGAGGCTGAGGTGGGCAGATCACCTGAGATTGGGAGTTCGAGACCAGCCTAACCAACATGCAGAAACCCCATATCTAGTACAAATACAAAATTAACTGGGTGTGGTAGTGCATGCCTACAGTTCCCACTAATCAGTAGGCTGAGGCAGGAGAATTGCTTGAACCAGGAAAGTGGAGGGTGTGGTGAGCCAAGATTTTGCCATTGCACTCCAGCCTGGGCAACAAGAGCAAAAACTCCATCTCAAAAAAAAAAAAAAGAAAAAAAAGAAAGAAAAAGAACAATGAGGAGAAAAGGGGAATAGGCACAGTGCATGGTAGATTAAAATACGTGACTTAGCTCTATACCAATCTGACTATAAAAATTGTTTTCAAGAGATTAATTATAAAATTTGACAAAAATGTAGTATTATACAAAACTTGAAGAGAAAAATACTAGAGAAATTAAATAAAAATTAAATAAAAACTGAAGATTTACCTTTTAAAATAGACTCAGATGTCGAGATTAGTAAATTATAGCAAATGTTATTTGAGAGATCATTCTTATGTTATATAAAATGTGCAAGAACGGCAAAAAAGAAAAAAGAAACACAACTCATTATATTGGTCTAGATAACTTGATATGAAAATTTGACAAGGATATATTAAGCAAATAAAATTTGAGGCCCCTCACTTTCTTTTTAAGTATAAATGTAAAAATTAAAATATTAAAAATTGAACTTAGTATATACTAAATGAATAATGCATTGTGAATAGGTAGGTTCCCCAAAAACCAAGAAAAGGTCAACATTGTTTTAAATTGTCACTTTTTGGTCACTACCATAACATATATAGAGAATTGAAGAGATAAATATCTGTCTTCTTTCGCTGTTGCTGTCTATATAGATATAGGTATAGACATACATATATGTATATACGGTTTTGACAAAATATAATTCTAGATTCAAAGATAATTATCTATACAAACTTGAAGAGATCATCTCATCTTGTCATTGATATAAGGTAGCTAAAAGAAATCTAACATAATTTGAGTGGGAAACATTAGAAATAACAACATTAAAAAGTCAGGAATAAGATAAGAATGCCCATTGCAACTCTATCTTACTGTATATTCCAATAATAAAAGGAAAAAATTAAAATGTGTAAATATTAGAAATGAAGAGCTTAAACTGCCATTTCCCTGGCACTATCACTATATCAAGATTAACTGGTGATGTCGTTTGAATGAAAGAGCTTTGCAATATGGTGGAATACAAAATATGTAAAGTTTGAGACTTTTTCTAATAATAATAATTTGAAAATGACAAGAGAAATTCCAATCAAAACAAATGAATGCGAACAAATAAATCTAAACTTATATATGTGCAAAATATATACAGTGAAGCTGTACAACATTCTTTAAAAAACTTTTAAAGAACATGAAAATATGGGTAGATATACAAGTTGAACACTCCTCATCATCCAAAAATCCAAAATTCACAATTCTCCAAAAATCCAAAATGTTTTGAGCACTGACATGATACCACAAGTGAAAAATTTCACATCTGACCTCATGTGACGGGTCACAGTGAAAATACAGTAAAAAGTTTCCTCAGGCATGAAATTATTTGAAATATTGTATAAAATTACCTTTACACTATGTGATGGTGTATAAGAGACATAATTGCATATTATATTTAGAGTTGAGTCTCATACCCAAGATATCTCATTATATCTATGCAAATATTCCAAAATGTGAAAGAAATCTGAAACCTGAAACACTTCTGATCTTACATAAAGAATACTCAACCTGTATCGCATTTCCTCACAGGTATTTTAAAGATAGTAAGTTTCCCATAGTGAGTCCATAAATTCAACGTGACCCAAATAAAAAGTCCAATAGAAATTTCGTATTAAACTTTGCAATCTAATTATCAAATTAAGCTGGGAGTGCTAAAACCAAGAATACTTAAAACCATTTGTAAAAGAACAACAAAGACACTCAGAACCCAAAGGATACTTTAAAGATAGAGTCTTCAATACAGTGATATGCCCTAGCTATAGACAAATAGATCAGTGCAATGATATCTCTCAGTGGGGGAGTGTTTAAACATAGTGTAGTATGTATGAGTCCAGCTAGAAAAGAGACTCACCAAACTGGAGATGGTAAGAGGACTAACTGTGGAAACCGAGGGTAGATTGCAAAGCAGAAGTAAAGAAGCATTAGGAAAAAAAAAAAAAAAAAGACAAGTAAAAACCAAAATATGAAATACTAGAAAGAAATTTGTAATAATAATAAATGGAAATGGTCTAAACCCGCCAATTAAGATCACTATTATGTATGCACATGAGTCTGTGTTTGCTGAATATGCATATAAAACAAAAGGACATTAAAAAGTAAATAGTAAAAAAAAGAAAAATATCTTAAACGATAAAAAGTTGGAATAGCTTTATTACAATAGTAGAAAAAATAACTCTTTAAGGTAAAATACACTATTAAAGAGAATAAAAGTTGCTACTACTTAATGATGAAAAGTCAATTCAACAAGAAGATATAACAAATCTAACTGTATATAAACCTAATGAGAAGCATTGAATCACATCAAAAAAATTTTCAGATTTTAAAGAAGATATTGTCAAATCCATAACTGTAATAGAAATATTTATTACAACTTTTTCAATTATTGATAAATAAAGCAATAAAAATTGGTAAATACATAGAGGTCAAAAAACATAATTAAGAAATAATGTAATGAATATATACAGAATCATTCACTAAACATTTAGAGAATATTATAGTCTTCTCAGATATATAAATTGAACCATTATTAGGCCATAAAGCAAGCTTTAACATTTAATAGAATGAGTAATATATAGAACAAGATATTTGATTATCAGCAATTAAATTACAAATTAACAATAAATATATATATAATTTTTTAAACCTACATTTATATATTTTAAAAAGTCAAGAATAATTATAGTGATAATTATAAAATGCTTATAACCAAAAGATAGCAAAAAACTATTTATCAAAAGCTATAAAATTCTACATAACACCGTATTTAGAGAAATATATAATTTTAAGAGTTGAAAATTGAGCTAATTCAATTTTTTATTTTTTGAGATGGAGTTTTGCTCTTGTTACCCAGGCTGGAGTGCAATGGTACAATCTCGACTCACTGCAACCTCCGCCTCCCAGGTTCAAGTGATTCTCCAATCTCAGCCTCCCGAGTAGCTGGGATTATCGTCATGCACCACCACGTCCGACAAATTTTTTCTATTTTTAGTAGAGATGGGGTTTCTCCATGGTGGTCAGGCTGGTGTCGAACTCCCTACCTCAGGTGATCCACCTGCCTCGGCCTCCCAAAGTGCTGGGATTACAGGCGTGAGCCACTGCACCTGGCCACTAATTCAATTTCCAAGGATATTAAAATACTAACAGGATAAATCCAATGAAAGGAAAGGATGAAACAATAAAAAGCAAAGATTAATTTTTTTTTAAAAGAAAATGAACATAATGGAACGTATCAACAAAGCCAAAACTTCATTTCATTAAAAAGCTAAAAAATACACAAAATTATCAAAACTCAGGAGGACATAGGAGACAATAATAAATAAGCTAAGGCATGAAAAGAGAGTCAGAGCTACAAATAGCAGATATTTAAAAACCAGAGAATTTTATGAACAGCTTTCTGCCAATGTATTTGAAAGTTTATACAAAATGAATAGTTTCCTGTCAATAACATGAGAAGAAATGAAAAAATATACTCTAGAATCTTGCTTTAAAATTGTCAATACTTTAAAATTCTCTTACAAGGAAAGATGTTGCCCTTGACAATTTTACACATGATTTTACTAAACATTTGAGAAATCCCAATCTTGCACAAGTTCTTCTAGGATTTAGAGAAAAGGAATATTTCTCAATTTGTTTTCTGAGGGTAGTATATCCCTGATCTCAAACTATGTAAGTATAGTAATAAGGAAGAAAAATTCCACTTGTAAAGGTTTTAAATAAATTTAAACTAACTTACTACATATATAAAAAATATGATATGTTATTTGCAGTTGAGTTTATTCTGGAAATGCTGGATTCTTTATCAGCAGGAAATTTATTAAGGTAAGTCACCATAAGGTGAGCGACCACGCCTATAATCCCAGCACTGTGGGAGGCCAATGCTGGCAGATCACGGGGTCAAGAGTTCACGACTATCCTGGCCAACATGGGGACACCCTGTCTCTACTAAAAATATAAAAATTAGCCAGGTGTGGTGGCACGTGCCTATAGTCCCAGGTACTCGGGAGACTGAGGCAGGAGAATTGCTTGAATCTGGGAGGCAGAGGTTGCAGTGAGCTGACATCGCGCCACTACACTCCAGCCTGGCGACAGAGCGAGTCTCCATCCGGGAAAAAAAAAAAAAAAAGTTGCTAATACATTAACCTATGTGCTAACTACTGGTCTAAACCCTTACCATGTATTGATTCACTTAGTCTTCATAACAGTCTCCTGAGGTAGACGCTACTGTCATCTACTTCATTTCACAGCAGAAGAAAACCCCACAAAAGTGATGTGATTTGCCCAAGATTATGCACAGCTGAGGGTGGAACTGGGTTCCGACGCAGACACGCTAGCTCTACACTGAATTACAGTAAATATTCCAATACATTTGTATGTGGGTATGCCAACAAACATTCTCCAAATAATGGTAGATTTGGTTAAAAAGATTCACTTGCAGTTTATCTGGTAAATTCATTTTCTAATGCCTACAGTGTCTTGTTAGAACATTTAAAAAATCTTTGCCGAATGAATACATTTCTCTTCCTAATGACAAAATATTAGGCTTGTACGACTAAATGGAATTAAGGTATGATAAAGTTTATCACCAACATTTTTATATTAGCTTATTCAGACATCTTTATGATCTTGTTTCCATAAGCAACTTCCAAATTCAAACCCACTATGCCAGTAATCCCATGCTTACCCACTAGGAAAATTGGAAGGCCCCTAGCAAAGAACAATTGTTTAACCCCAAAGTATTGGAGCCATTTAAATAAATAATTTAAATAACTTACACCAAACTCCAAATATGATGATTGACACTGCAAGAAAGGTGTCCTCCAAAATGGAAGCATCTACTATCCTTGTCATTGTCATCATCATGTAAAAACATGCAAAGTTTCCATTTCCTTCTATAAGTTTCTGCATTTTATTTTGTTAAAAAACAGGTGTTAGTTCCATGTGTTTTTAGTGACATTGTCATTAGTGAACTGACTTGCATGTAAAGTATGCGTATTAAAATTTAGATTTTCTTGGCATTTGTGCTTCTTTGGAGAGGAGGCAATGCTTTGCTATTGTCTACTTCCATATATACATATACATGTGTATGTATTTCCACACACAGGCAGACACAGAATTTGGAAGAGAGAGTGTAAACTCTAGAGACAAAATAGACTTGAGTTCCTGTTTTAGCTCCACCATTTATAAATGTGCAACTGAGTAGGTTACTTAATTTTTCTGAAACATTGTTTTGCCATCTGTAAAATGAGGTAGTGCCAATCAGAGATGGCACAGGGATTGGTGTTCAGGTCTGATGGACTGATCCTGAGGGCAGCTGGGGATGATAAGTGTGAAGGAAAGGAGGTAAATTCTGCAAATTCTAACTCAGCTTGATGTAAACGAGACTACTTGCACCCCATCTCGTGGCAGCCTCAGACTGAGGGTGCCTGGTGTTATGCCTCGGAGCTGTTCATTTAAAAGGAAAAAGTGAGAACAAAAAAAAAGTCTGCATTACTTTTTTATCTCCCTGAAGGACTGCTGGAATCTTTATGCAAAAATGTTTAATTTCAGTGCATGAAGCCCCTTCTTTTTGAGATAATTAGAGCCCAAATTTTGCATTATAGAATTGGCATACTATAAGTGTTCAAGAATATTTTTGGAGCGAACAAGTTGTCAAAGAGGATATGTCCTGCTCTTCTGTACTCACCTTCAAATTCTCGATCTTTTGTCTCAGAGCTATGGTTGTGATGTGGTCACAGTCCGTCTTCAGTTGTCCTGCATCCTTGTACCATCTTTCTCTCTTTTCTTTTTCCTTGGATTCTGGTATCTTGCCTTAGTTTTCCTCCCATCCCCACTATTCTCTCTGTTTTCCATTGCATCCTTTCTCAAAGAACAAAATCTCATTGGCCGGGGCAGAACTCAAGCATTCTTTGCTCCAAGTGGCCAGCAGGAGCACTCTGGACAAGCCCACAGGATTTGATTGTGGTTTGCTCTGCGCAATTCCAAAACCACCAATCAATTCAAGGGAAGGACTCTAGTTTAATCAGCACTGTAAACGGTAAAACGGAAAACAAAACAGAACAAAACAAAAATAAGTCATTTAGGCCAAGTCAGCAGGGACCTGGCTTCCCAGTGGGCTGGACTGGGGTGGGGGTTCCCAGTCTTTGTTGACTAAGTGGTCAGTCTAGCGGGTCCCCAGTCCCGTTGTTTGAATAAACCCTCCTGCCATCCGCCCTTCCTGTTCTGTGACATTGGCATTGGCCCAAAGGTGGACCCTAAGTACCCAAATCTCATTCCATTGAAATCTGGCCATCAGCACACACAGTCATGTGTGTGCTGGTGTCCAGACTCCAGGGAGGGGAAAGGCTGAGTGCTGGAGGGCCATGTGGAAGGGTGGGAGACAGCACAGAGGCATCTAGGAGCAGCCAACATGCTTCAAAGACAGGCAGACTCTTTAAGCATCATGCAAGGTACAAAGAGATATAAAATGCCTCTGGCTGGTCAAAGCCAGAGTGTGGGTGGGTGATGTCAAGGTCTCCCGTGAGGACCCACAAAGCACAGGCTCCACGTGATCCCTGGTACAGGATTATGCCCGAGGAAACTGGCATGCTCTCGGTTGATTATATCCAAGGAAACTGGCATGCTCTCGGTTCTGAGCTAGAGTTGATTGAAGAGAAAGTTGCACCTTGAAAAGGACTACGATAACAAACTAGAGGACACCAAACTGCTCCCTGCTGGAGAGAGCACATCATCTAGGAATCAGGTTTCCATCCAACAGAAGCCATACCTGTTGCCTCCGCTGGGTTGGCCCCAGATGTCTACACCTCCGGGTCTCTGTGTACCCAGGTCTCTGCTCCCCCAGGTCTCCATATTCCAGGTCTCTGCACCCCCAGGGCTCTGTGCCTCCAAGTCTCTCTGCCCCCAATGCTCATTGCCTCCAGGTCTCTGTACCCCCAGGTCTCTGAATCCCCAGGTCTCTGTGCCCCCAGGTCTCTGCAACACCAGGTCTCGGTGCACCCAGGTGGCTCTGCTCCTAGGGCTCTGTGCATTCGGGTCTCTGCACCCGTGACTTCTCTCATAGGCACCAAGCAGAGGACATGGAAGGTGGGTGTGGGGACATTCCCATTGCTGCTGTTAGTAAGAATTTACAACATACTGAATGCAGAGCCAGCTATGCAAGGATGCAGCTGCTTCCTTTAATGGACTTCGGCTTAAAGAAATTAGATTTAGACTCCACTTAACTCCAAGTGTTAAAGCTTGTACACTCTGTTGCTCTGTCCCTACCCTTGGCCTTTTACCTTTTGTACCTGCTGCTTTTTTCTTTATGGACAATGATATCAAATTAGACAGTTCCAGCATTATAGAAGAACATTCATCCTGAGGAACCAAGGGTGCCACAGATATTTAATTACTGCCACCCACGTTTCCAGAAGACACAACCTCAGGGAAGCTCAGACCCCAGGGCAGGCACTGGTCAGTTCTGCTTTGGTCCTAACATTGCCACTTGGCAATGACCCTGGCCAGCTGAAAGCCCTCCTGGAGCTGGGCCATGTCAGGCTGCCCATTGCTCCTTTTGGCAGCCTAAGGGTTGCCACCTGCTGGTACAAGTCCATGGCCTGTTAGAAACCAGGCCACACAGCAGGAGGCATGTGGCAATGAGTGAGCATTGCCATCTGAATTCTACTTCCTGTCAGATCAGCCATGGCTTTAGATTCTCATAGGAGCACGAACTTTATTGTGAACTGCACATGCGAGGGATCTAGGTGGCCTGCTCCTTATGAAAATCTAATGCCTGATGATTTGAGGTGCAACAGTTTCATCCCAAAACCACCTCGCCACACACGTACACCATGGAAACATTGTCTTCCGTGAACCCTGTCCCTGGTGCCAAACATGATGGGCACTGCTGCCCTAGGGAGTTCATAATTTTGCTCCTCAATGTCCCTGCTCCAGGTGAGGATACAACTGTTTCACTGTCACAGTATCTCTGTCAAGGTGTAGCTGAGGTTGAAGCCACACTGGGCAGCATCACTGAAGCAAGAACCCTGAGCATTAGTACGAAGGAGGCCAACGCCCAGAGCCTGGGCCCTCTCTCCTCTGGCTAAGACACAGCTGCTCTCTTCTGTCCTGGAGCAGCCTGGCTCAACCTTCTGACCAGCCCCTTTTCCAAAGCTCAGGCTTTAGTCATGGGGAGCTAGGGGATTTGGGGTTACCCTTCACCTTTTCCCAGTCCCATATAATCAATCCCCTCTCCCCATCACCCTCAGCTCCCAGTCCTCTTGCAGCCTCCCCACTCCCTCTGCCCTCAGCTCACCTCCTGCCTGGTGACAATTTGGTTCATTGTCTGCCCACGCCCTTAACCTGCCTTTCGCCTCGGCATTCCAGACAACCCAGACTCCCCTGAGTGTTTAACACTGACTGCCCTCAGGCTTGATCCTACTGTCAGGCTACTTTAGTTCCAAGCTTTTCCACATAGTGATGCTGGACCCGGTACTGGAACCCAGGCCGTCCGCTGCCCAATTCTTCATGCTGCACTGTGTCCCTTTCTCTCCCTGACAAGGATGAAATGACAATGTGCATCGCCTGCTTTTTCCACATCCACGGTCATGCTCTTTCTCCTTTTTTAACAGACACATTTAGTGTACTTTAATTTTTAATTTTCTAAATTACAAAAGTTGTTTATGATCATATAACGATGAAATCAATGAAATAATACAAGAGAAGCGTTAGTTTACCTTCACACACTGCTCCTTCTCTGTCTCCAACCCCCTCACCCCCACCACAACAAGCACCAACAATCTGGCCTGATCCCTTAATGCTCATGCAAACATAGGATCGTTTGCAAGAAAAAAAAAAAAAAAAGTGGAAAAATAGCATGCATAATACTCCACAGCTTTCTGCTCCCACTTAAAAATACATCAGTTGGCACGACAGTAAATTCATCCTGTGATAGGTGTGCAATATTCTGTAGTGCGTCCAACTCTAACCCAATATATGGACCTGTTCCCCTTTGATAAGGTGGAACACAATATACTTCACCATTCTTCTTTTGATTCTTACCTTTTTACCACCATAAACAATGTTGTAGTCAATTATCTTGAGATTATATCCTCAGACAGTGGTGCTATTTTTTTTCCATTTCTATAACATAGATTTCTAAAATGGAATTACTGAGTTCATGGGTACTTATATTTTTAATTTTAAGAAATATTTTGCAATTTATTTGGGGGAAAGTCTGTAGCACTTCCTGCTCACCCAGCCGTCTTTGATAGTATCTCCTTCCCTGCCTCCTCGGTGGTATTACATGTTACCATTTTCCGCAAATTTTTTGTCAGTCCAATTTCACTATTGCTTTAAACTCACATTCCTCTGACTCTCAGTAAAGTTTAACAACCTTCTATATGTTTATTAACCCTTGTAAGTGCCTGTTCATCCTAGCAATTTTCTTAGACTATTTGTAATGTTTTAGTCAATTTTAGGAGATTTTTATATATGGGAGATAGTAACCTTGTGTCGTATGTGTAAAAATAGTTTTCCAATCTTCTGATTCTCTTTTGCTTTCTGTTTATCATTTCTCACCATAGAAAAATGTTTAACCTTTATGCAGTTGAATATGCATAGTCTTTCTTTTTCACACACATTAAGTATTTAATTTACATGCCTCTTCTAACCAACTTAGTTTGCCAAGGGCTTCCTGGTATTTTAAAGACCATAAAGTTGTCATTCTCTTCTAAAGGCTTCCATATATTCAGGCTGCTAAGCAATGGTCTCATCTATTTCAGCTGGTTTTGTTTTTCCTTTTCTCACTTAACAACCTTTATGTATCAAGACTGGCAAGTCTATTAGGACTGTTACTGGGGGGAAAATGTTCATCGAGAAAGTGAAAATAGACCAGAAAATATTGAGTATAAATTTTGCACCTTCACACGGAGTTAAAGAATTTTAAGTTTGGGTGCGTTTGGCCTAGTCCTTTACTCTCATTCTGGAATCAAAAGTTGTCATGCCTGTGGAGCCCCTTTCCTCCCAAACCTGGCAGAAAGATAATCCCTTTCTCCTCCCACCGTGTGTCTCGGAAACATTGGCCCATGAAGTAGGAGAAGCAGACGGAAACTGTGACTGACAGACTTAGCAGAAGAATGACAATATGTGGAGGGAGAAAATGAGATGGAATTATGGATATTAGGAGAAAAATGTTAGATTCTGTTGAGAGTAATGTATATTCAATACAGACAGAGCTAAATAATTTAAATGTGATTTTGGTATGAATAGTAACAGGAAATTTATAGCTATTGCTAATTATAGAAGATACAATCGAATTATTATATTTTCCTCTCCATTTGCCCAGGGATCACACTGAAAGGCAATGGAGATGATAATTAGATTGATAGATAGATGATAGATAGATAAATAGATAATATAAAAATGACAAACAGAAATCTAAAAATACAACTCTTGAAACTGTTCATCAATATAAATGATGAGGCACTTTACATATATATATATAAAACCTTCTCTATAGGTAAAATTCGTTAAGACAGAAATAGAGATACTGTAATTTCATCAAAAAGACAAGATGCTGAACTGGGAATACGAAATGTGGATAGGTGTTTCTCTCTGTTAAAATGATTTGCCCTGAATGGAATAGAGGATGGGAATAAGTGATGGAAACTGCTAAGCCTATGGGATCTCCAACTATTGCTCCTGCATTCCCAAAGCCTCACAGGCCTTCTGGGTTCACATTCAGGTGGAGGTCATGTTGGAGCCTCCCCTCTATCTTTATCTCAGCAGGTCATCCCCAGTATTTTGTTTCTGTTATATATGCACGGACTTGGATTTTCCTTGACTAAAAGATGGACATGCCAGCTGCGATGGCTCCTGCCTGTAATCCCAGCACTTTGTGAGGACAAGGCAGATGGTCAGGAGTTTGAGACCAGCCTGACCAACATGGTGAAACTCTGTCTCTACTGAAAATACAAAAATTAGCCAGGCATGGTGGTGCACGCCTGTAATTCCAAGTCCTCAGGAGGCTGAGGCAGGAGAATCACTTGAACTCAGGAGGCAGAGCTTGCAGTGAGTCAGAATCGCGCCACTGCACTGCAGCCTGGGCGACAGAGCTAGACTCTGTCTCAAAAAAAAAAAAAAAAGAAAAAGAAAAAAGAAAAAAAGAAAAAGAAAAAGATGGGCATCAGCTCTACTTAAGGTACAAATTGAAGCTGGAAGACTTTTTAACATATTATTTTAAAAACCACTATATACATTACACGCAAATTAGTTACTATAGTTGCCTAGAATATCACTGCAATCATTGAGTTTGCCTTCACAAGCCTGGCAATAGTCAAATTCCCAGTTTTATGCTCCAGTGAATTTTTTCCTTCCCATTCTCATTATGATTATTTATGTTTATTTGTATTGTTTTGCTTAATTACATGTTGTATTTCATATATCTTGTGTTATTTCTGAAAAATGGCATTTAATGAAGTGAAAGTAAACAGGTAACTGTCAAGAGGAGATGACAGTCTGTTAATTTATGTAAAGTATAACCAACCAGATGTTCTAGAAAATGCTTCAGTCAGAGACAAAGAAAATCCTGTTTTTAATAAACAGGTGACGACTGCATGTTGTGACAAAAATATGGTTTCCAGGAAGTCTTCTAGAACTCAGCATAGACTCGAGAGCCTAGACTAGAATCCAGGAAGCCACTGGGTGGCTGAAGTAGCCTCTTCCGTAGGCTGCCAGGAGCCAGGCATCGGCTGGCTGCTCTGCTGGAGACGTTGGGAAGGTGAAGTATCAAGGAAACATCTGATGTCATCAGTGGAGTTGCTGCTGTCTATAAAAACCGAGCTTTCCCATTCTGAAATGTTATAGACCAAGACTGGACACCGGTATTATTACCAGAGACTAACTTTTATCTCATGCCGATCCAGTGAATGTGGAGGGTTTTCTTTTTTCTCGCTCTGCAGCCCAGGCTGGAGTGAGCGGCGCCATCTTGGCTCACTACAAGCTCCGCCCCCCGGGTTCCCGCCATTCTCCTGCCTCAGCCTCCCGAGTAACTGGGACTCCAGGTGCTGCCACCGCGCCCGGCTAATTATTTGTATTTTTAGTAGAGACGGGGTTTCACCGTGTTAGCCAGGATGGTGTTGATCTCCTGACCTCGTGATCCTCCCACCTCAGCCTCCCAAAGTGCTGGGATAACAGGCGTGAGCCACCGTGCCCGGCTGAATGTGGAGGTTTTTAAGAGGATAGACTTTAGCTGTTAATATTTAAATCTTTATATCTGGCATATCATACACATGCATCTGTATGATCTTGCTGAGTCAGTGACCATGAAGTTTATTGTCCTCCATTTTCTTTCAGTGAGCTGCTGCTTAAGTTCTTCCTGATTAGTTTACAACAAAATTAAGCAACCAACAGATGGGTCTCAAATGTGCAATTCTAGCTGTGGAATTCAGCTGTGCCAGTTACCACCACTCTGAAGATGCTTTAGCTCTAGCAGTCATAAGGTATTTCTTTTTAAAAAAAAATACCAATATGGCAACAACAACAACAACAAAAAACCAACCTTGCATCTTTAGAAAGATCGTAATTGTAGGATAAGAGAGATGAATGTCTTCCCTGTTCTTTTCATTCAGGGTCTAGACATCCACTCACAAAGGCCTGCTGTTGCTGGAATTTTAGGAGTAAATCAGTTCTCAATGGTGAGGTCGATGGTTAGGTGTATAGTTCTCAAATAGTCAGCTACATATTTTCTTACGGGATTTCAATCTCCTTCAGTCAGTGTCATCTGTATATGAGCTTGAAAGGTTGTCCATAGTTTCCAGTAGGAAATATACATCCACACATAATCCTGCTTTATATTTATCTTTACATCCTTTCTCTTTTATAACTTTGCCTTTCAAAAACAAAAAAAATTGCCACTTTTCTTATGCAGAGATTTTGGACTTAAGTGATTGAGCAATGCCTTTTTCTGGAGGAATGATTGGGCCTGCAAGTTGGGTCCAGAGCGTATAACGTGAAGAAAGAGTACTACACATCAGTATGCAAATGAACATATCAACAGTCTCTCTTGTCAAAATCTATTGTGTCACAATTATTACCACAAGTCCCACTTTGCTGCCAGGTTTTTTACATGCATGACAGCTACAAGAAGATGAGCTTTTTTGCCTCCCTTCTCATTTTTTTTTCCCACAGGTACATGGTTTACTCAGGCCCAGAGGAGGGAGCTGATATAAAGAAACTGTGCCACACAGTCAGATGGGGTCCAAAGGAAACAATAGCACTGAGTGATGAGTATTGAAGAAGAAATCTAAAGAAAGAATGTCTTATCAGCTGACCACAAAGCTACCTCCTTCTACCTGGCCACATTGCTTATCTATTGTACTGCGTCTCTCTTGGATGGAAATGATACACCAATCACTCATAAGTAAATAATTTCCTTCTAAATAACAGGCCTACACCTGAGGTGGCTGCCACAGGTACAGCCTGTTTAGACCAGCAATTATATTTACTCCATGATGACAGAGAACAGGAAAGATGTATCATGCACTGCATTTGCTTCTGCTCTTTATATAGAAATAGACCTCTTTTTATTAGCATTACATATGATTATCTCATCCACTTATCAGCAATTTAATATACCACAGACAACATGGGTTAAAAGCAAAGTAAGTTTTAAACACTAACCTTAGTTTACTCATAAATATTTCACTTCTACAAACTTTGTTTGTTCAAGCTATGGTTCTATACAGATTGGCAAGTCATTCTTTATTTTAACTTTCTGTGGTTCTAGGCCCTTCTAGACTAGAGATCCCTGAGTTTACTGCTGCCTTTTTCAGATGTTTTCCTGAGTACACATGTGAGCTTATTGTTGACACCAGTCTCTTTCTCTTTGAGAACTGGTTTTTCTCTGATGGCTCTGATCTAAGAGAGCTCACTCTGG
The DNA here is from genome assembly GCF_047675955.1 of Chlorocebus sabaeus. NCBI lineage: Eukaryota > Metazoa > Chordata > Mammalia > Primates > Cercopithecidae > Chlorocebus > Chlorocebus sabaeus. The sequence continues at coordinate 4,736,375 of NC_132921.1, forward strand.
ATTTCTCTCTGCTAGTTTTCTAACATAACCCACAGTGAGAAATCTATTTTACTTTGGGAATAAAGGAATAAGGATATATGTAAAGTCAAACAAAATTGAAGTTTGCTTATGCTTTTTTGCACTTTGATATTTTCTATATATTCTGCCGTGTTCCCTAATATTCTCTGTTATTCTATTTTATTTTTAAGAAAATGACTGGTCTCTACCCACACAATGATTCCGCAATCCACTGTCGGAACATGATGTACAGCCTTGAGCCATTGTGTGGGAGCTTCCTCATCAGAAGGGAGGGGCACCAGGGGGTGTGGTGATGTGGTCCCTGATGGGGGAATTCCCAAAAGGGCAGCTCTGGTAGCAGCCTCTCATCTATAGTATCATATTTTCAGTGTCATCGTGACGCAGAGCAGTAGAAAATTTAAGACTTTGGAAAACAGCCATTTTCTCTCAATAATAAGAATAATAAGCAGTATTGGAAAGATCCTAAATAGTGGTGAAGATCCTAAATGTTCGGTAGGGAATCCCTGCCCTGCCTGATCATTATGTCTGCCGTGGCTGTACATGTGATCTTGGTGGCATTTCTGAACTATCACCCAGAGAGGCGGGTTAAGAGTGGTTAAGACCACAGAGTCAGACCGCTCAGAGTTGAATCCTGGCACCACCACCTTCTAGCTGTGTGACTTTAAAAGTCCCTTAGCCTCTATGAAATTTAGTTTGCTCAATCAGAAAATTAGAATAGTGACACTGTTCATCTTAGAGAATTGTTGCGAGGATTAAATAGACTACCAGATGGAAAGGACTTACAGTGATATCTCGCACATGGCAATGACTGAACATAGGTTCATTATTATTATGTCTTCCTCTGCATGAAGTGTTTCAGCTTCCTATTGCTGCTGTAACAAATTATCACACATATAGTGGCACGTAGACCCTATAGTATGGGTCCAGGAGTCACATGTCTGCAGTGGATCTTACCAGCTAAAATCAAGTGTCGGCAGAGCTGTGTTCCTTCCAAATGTTCCAGGGAGAATCTGTACCTTATGGTTACAGCTTCTGGAGCCTGTCCTGTTTCTAGACTCCTGATTGCATTATGCCAACCTCTGCCTCCGTTATCACATCTTCTCTGACTATCACCCTCTTGCCACCTCTAAGAAGATCACTTGTGATGACCCTGAGCCCACTTGGACCCTCCAGGATCATCTCTCCATCTCAATATTCTTAACTTCATCACTCCTGCAAAGTCCCATTGCCATGAAAAGTGACCTGTGCACAGCTTCCAGAGATCAGGGTATGGCATCTTTTTCAGCCATTATTCTATCTAGTTCTACGGGCAACCTATTTTTCTGAAAGCTCCCTCATATCCTAGGTGTGTGACATGTATTACAGGCACCCTCCTGTAACATGCCTAGACTATGGGGAGCTTTCAGAAAAGCAAGTTGCCCATAATGGTAGACAGAATAATGGCTCGGAAAGATGTCATGCCTTAATCCCTGGAATTCCGAATGTCCAATTATCTTTGATATAAGGTTCTTAAGAGGAAGGACCACATCTTATTTGTGTATCTTTCGTGCTGCACACAAAGAAATTGTCCCATTAATACAGGATTAATGAATTAACTGATTACACTGTAAAGGGCATCTTATATCCATTGAAACTACCCTGGAGTGAGCCTCCTGGGGATGACAAGGAACAGAGCTGGTGTTGGGAGTGCTATTGTCATGCTGACTGATGACCAAGAGTGATCTGAGAGGGTCTGGGTGGGACAAGCTTACCTGCCATGCCCTCAGGGGTGAGCATCTTGAACTCATTTCCATCTTTAAAAGTCTTACATTCAAACATAAATCCCTCCAGGGGAATCACCTTCCTCCCTCCCTAGTGGACCAAAATGAGGCAGAGTAGAGGTGGCTAAATGTGCTGTTGAGTGAGATAGAGAAAACAGACCCTGCTCTCAGCTCCAACTGACATGGAGACAGACAAGGCCAGGGCCTCCTCCCTGGTTAATATGGTCAGGAAACACTCCGAGCAAACATGGCTTTTCCCACAGTGGGCTATCAAGCCAGCCCTTCTCACAGGCAGAAAGTAGGCAGGAAGGAGACATCCAATAGCATCATATTTTAGAGGGAGGAGAGCCCTTTCTGACCACTGGATTCAAGATTTTCCCCACTCAAGTAGGTCCTGTGATATTTGGGAGATTCCCAAAAGAGGAGATGCTTCAGGAAATAAATCAAGGGGTCAGGGGTCTTGAGAGGCCTTTGGGAAGGAATTGGAGGGGACTGAGGAACTGCACCTGTGTCACGGGGTAGGGGGACGCATGAGCGCTGCCCAGCAGCTGACAGGCAACACGCCCTGTCCCTCCCTTGGGAACAGGGCCTGCCTTTCCCTGGGGCTGTGGTCCCCAGAGCAGCGGGGTTCTCTCCCAAAGCAGCAGACTCAGTGCAGGCAGAGTAAGTGCTTGGATGCTGCAGAGGTGCTCCGGGCACCTGCAATGAAGGCAGAGCTACGGGAACAAAAGCAGGGCCCCTGCATGAGGGCACGCAGGAAGCTCAGGGCTTGGGATGAGGATCAACTTCTCATCTACTTTGCAGATGTCCTGAGTGAGGTCCCCATGCTCCACACTCCTGTTCTGGCAGCCATCAAGAGGGATAGCTCACGGAGCCTGATCCTGGCAGGTACTATGTGGAATGACAGCAGGGAAGTGCATCCCCAAAAGCCCCCATGTGAAACAGGAACAGACACAGGGGGGGACTGGGTATCTCAGGGGCTGCAAACTAGGAGCGTGTTTCTGAGATGCTCCGTGTCCTGCCACTTTTCCGCCATGCCCTTTTCCCATCTGCACTTGAGCTTTAGTATGTAAAGGGAAATAAATAGTGAAAGGTATCAGGAAGTTTGTGTTCAAACCAACCTGTTTGAGAGAGAGAAGGAGAGAGGGAAAGGTTTCTTTTTGACTGGCAGAAATTCACTTTCAAAGTCTTTTAATATACAGATTATACAAAGGGAGTTCTTCCCTGATGCCTCGAGGGATAACAAGTCATTTATGATTTCAGAAAAGTATTGAAGGACTTCAGCGGTGTCTAAATACAGAAAGGAGACAAGTCATTCAAATAATACAAAATGACCTGGACCCTCTTTTTTCTTTTCTTTTTTTCTTTTTGCCTTGGCTCATGTCCTTCTCTTAGGCTTCAAAGAGCTTTTTGGCCCTGACACGCACAGCCTGGGGAGTTGGGGGGCCCCTAGATGTGCTTGGCCTCCCTGGGAGCTGGGTGCAAACGGACACCGTGGATGCCAAGCTGGTGAGGTCGGAACAACGTCTCCTCAGGCTCTCCTCCCATGACTGTCACTGCCCACTTGAGGACGTCTTTCCTGCCCTCCCTCTGCCCGCTCCTCCCCTTCACAAAACCTGCTCTGCCTCAGGTGCCACCAGAACCCCAAACAGTATGGCTCTGGCTCTCGAGACAACCACATTCTAGAGGAGAGAAGAAAAAACAAACATGTATGTGATGAGCGGTGCTCAGAGGGCAATTAAGCCAGACAGACAGAGTAAATGGGGATGGAGCATTTAGAGGCTACATCAGATTGGGTGGTTGGGAAGACCTCGCAGACAGGGCAACATTGTCACAGAAGTGACAGAAGTGAAGAGTCAGAGACCCAACCCAGAGGGTTCTGGGCGCCAGAGCTTGCCAGGCCAAGGGAACCTGGAACGGTCCAAAGGCAGGGTCTCTGGAGCAGAGTGGACCAGGGACAAGAGCGAGAGGAGACAAAGGCTGCGGAAGAGCTGGGCCCACCCGTCACGATATGGGAGGTGGCGACACAAACCATGGCCATGGCGGCATGCCAAGTGACAGTGTCTACAGAGGGGAAAGAGAGTAGCCAAAGGTGGGCCCAGGTCCCAGCAGTTCCTCTCCCTAGCTGTGCAATCGTATGGCAATGTTGATAGTTTTCCATTTTAAAAATCTCTTTACTGAGGCACAGTATATGTTCTATAAATTCACCTATTTTCAGGATCCAACTCCATGACATTTAGTAAATTTACTGAATCATTATATCATCACCACAATTTAATTTTAGAATATCGTTTCTTGGCCTATTGGCTAAGATCAAGTGTAATTTGAGAATATTCCCATCATCTCCAAAGGAAAACTGACACCCATGAGCAGTCAGTGCTCATTTTCATCCTAGTCACAGGCAACCACGGATCAACTGAATCGCTTTATATAGATTTGCCTTTGATGGACATTTTACATAAAGGGACTCATGCAATATGTGGTCCTCCATGTCTGGCTTCTTTCACATAACTTAATGTTTTTGAGGTCCATTCATACTGCACCTTGTATTAGTACTTTATTCCTTTTCATTGCTGAATAGTATTCCATTGTATGGATTCACCGTGTTTTATTCACCCACTCCCTGAGTGACAGTCAGTGGAGAGCCCTTTATCCTAAGGGACAATGGCTCCATCTTCGTGACTACTTCTAATAACTGTTACAGGATGAAAGAGGTGACCACGGAGTGTACACATGGAAAGTGACAATGTCAGGTGACAGTGTGAGGTATTGTCCATCTTGTGAATTACTGTCCTTTCAGTCTCAGTGATTTGTGGTGGTATACACAATGATACCAGGGCAAGCTCATACTGAAAGCCAGCACAAATACAGTGTCTTTTAGGCTGAGATGCCATTACACCATCTCTCTCTAAACCTCACATCAGTCCTGCCTCCATTCTACACATGAGAACACTGAGGCTCCAAAGGTTTCACTCAACACTCAGGCCCACATGATGTCAAATGTTCAGAGTAAGGTTTGAATCCAAATCTTCCTAGCCCTACAGCCTGCATTCTGTGGTCATAACCTACTTCTCTTCCCTTCTCTTCAACCCAATAATGAATAATAAACTCAGTCGAACTGACCAATGGCAAAGTGAAAAAGGAAGGGAATTCACAGGTGCCGGGAATTTATTAGCAAGTGCAGGGAAGGGAATTAGTGTGTGTCCAGGATTCTCCATGGGCCCTTGTGCAGAATCCACACAGAAAACCAGAAAACAGGCTTTTTTGCCCACCTTCCCAGATCAGGACATTGACTTCCCCAAAGTCCCATTGTCAGTAGATTGCAGAGTCCTGCACAAGATGAGACAGTAGGGCCTGGGAGACACGCAGAGATCCCAGGCAGTGTGCCCCTGGGAGAGAGCCCCTCTCCCCACTTTGAAGGAGAAGCTCAACACAGAGGAAGGAACAGCTCACCCCTGCGGGTGGGAAGGAACACTGAGAGGAATGTGGTAGGACAATGTCTTGCTTCATGGAGCTACTTACAGGGCAGCCTGGGTCCTTGTAGGCCCTGATGGATTAAACAAACTGACAAACAACTAAGCAGAAGTTGGGCCATGTTTTATCCATGCCTGGAGATAGCATAGGAATAATTCAGTGTTGTTCTTTGCCCTCCCAATTAGTACGTCAATGAACAATACATTACAAGCAGTATTTAGCTGGAGAAGTGCACCTGGATGCTGGCCACATCCCTATGCTTCTTGTTCTCTACACTGTCCACCCAAAGCAGAATCTTCTACTCTCTGATTTCCCTCTCCATCCCTCTTTTCCACCCACCTGATTTTCACATCTTACTAGGACATGAGTCTGGTCTTGACACCAGCCTGGTCATCTGAACTCAGGCCTCCTTCCTGGATTGGGTCTGCTTCACTCACCATTGGCCAGTGCAGATGACTCAGTCCCATGACTCTGCCCTTGAGCCACCAATGACCCAGCATGTCCACACTCTGCCTCCTGATGTTCAGAGTGAGCCTGGAGTCCTCTGTGTGTGACTGTGTCTTTTGGGTTGAGCGCATGGGCTGCCACCCTCTTCCTTGAGGAAAAGTCCACCCCTCAGCTCTGCATAGTCATCTAAGCCCCTGGCCTATGTTGACCACAGTTCTTATTCTCACCTTATCACAACCCCACATTTGTCATCGTTTAGTGGACTTTAGAGATTATCTAGCCAAATTCCAATTTTAGAGTTTAGCAAACTGATTTTATAGTTGACTGAGATTGGCTTTTCATTTGAAAATTCCATTTTAACCTTGACATGCTATTAGTAGTGGAAACACCTATGTTTCTTAGTATTTAAAGAATAAAAAAAAAAAAAAAAAAAACCTGAGCACTGAAATTCTCATTGAATCCTCAAAGAATCTGATGACTTCATTTATGTGATTACTGCTTCATTTATGTAATTATTCTACTATGTGTGTTTTCAGTATCTGGGAATTTAACTTAGGTTTCCTTCTTGATGCTATTGTAATCACCGCTATTTACCATTTAAAATAATTTTTCTTTTTTGATGTTCATCCAGATTAAAGTTTTTTCCAAAAAAATCACAAAAATTATTGTAAAGAAATGTTTATAGTAGAAAGAATCCAAATGAGATAGTGCAATACTTATCAAAAATGTAGTCATGCAAAATTACATTTGATGATACATTTCCTCTAACTTTCTAAGAAAACATCAACTAATATTTGAATGCATCTCTTGTTCTACTTAATAGGAGACCTTCTTTACCACTTGACATTCTTAGATAACTGAAATTCCTGTAGAATTTCATACTGGATCCCAAGAAAATATTTTATTAGCCTAGAAAGACAACCTTAGTATAAATTAAGATCCACCTCTAAAATATTTTATTCTCAAATGTTTGTGAGCACTAAATAGTCTTAGTTTATAAAGCAAAAGGTCAAGGTGCAAATTATATTAAAACAGTACTCCAAATGCCTATCCAATATGTCCGTTTCAGTTATTAAGCAAATACATAGAAAACAGAGTCCATGTGAGACCTCTTTAGTCTACGTCAGAACACCAGGTCGGCAGGCAGATTCAAGTTTTTTTAGACTTTCATATATGTTTTAAAACAAGATCAACAATTTTAACTCACAAGCATAGCAACACCTTGGCAGAACAATACCTTCCTGAATTTTACCTTTGTTTTACCTTGTACTTAATCATGAGTCATTTTGCATACTTCCATAACATAGTGACTTTCTTTCATCCTTCCTTTGCTCATACCCATTAGTCCCTTCTATCTGGAAATGGAAGCTTTATCTGCTATTCAGGAATAATACTATATTTGGGATTGATTTGTTTTTTTCTTAGATTTTACTAGAGACACTGGGATGATACACTTTATGTAGTTGTAGTTTTGCTGTTGTTATTATAATTCTTTTCTTCCTGAATCTGAAATAAAAAAACAATAGTTTTTTCATTTAAAAAATTTCTACCCTCGTCTTATTTGTCAAAGCATAAACATCAGCACTAATGATAGAAAGCCTTAGATTAGCCACAGAGCTTCTGACCTCACCAGTCTCCAAGTACATGGAAATTCAGCTACATTCATTTCAAAAAGATAATAGCCTCGAAGAAGTTTTTTTTTGTTTGTTTAGTTTAGTTTTATTTTTTTGAAATAGCATCTCACTCTATCACCCAGGCTGGAGTATAGTGGCACGATCTCAGCTCACTACAACCTCCGTCTCCTAGGCTCAAACAATTATCCTGCCTCAGCCTCCTGAGTAGCTGGGATTAGAGGTGCCCACCATCACATCTGGCTGAATTTTTTAGTAGAGACAGGCAGGCTGGTCTCAAGCTCCTGACCTCAAGTGATCCGCCAGCCTTGGCCTTCCCAAGTGCTGGGATTACAGGCTTGAGCCACTGCATCTGGCTGACAAAATAATGTTTTATTTTGTTCACTGTGGAGGAAGGTGGGCAGATGGGAGAAAAATAGCAGACTTAGCCTCCTGAAGTTTCTGCAGTGAAATGGAAATTTGAGACTCCATGCCTTCTCCTCTGACTTGTGTTTGTTTACATTTAAAGATGTTTAAGCATAAATTCCCTTTACAGGTACAAATTAAATTTAAAGATATGATTGTAGGACCTGTTTATCTAATTTATTATGCAACCATCAGGAAAACCAATGCAATTCTTTAGCTTTCTCTGAAAATTGTACATAGACCTAAAGATTATGGCAATCAACACATGGCTTTTAAACATGCACAAACTTCCTATAACTGTTCAGTGTACCTCCTTCTGTTTATTTATTCTCCTATGCAGAATAGGATCTTTTAAGATGACATAAATCTACTTTATAGTGCTTGTTTTAATACTTAACCACCTTCCTGAGAACCCATTGCTTTTGCATATAACTTTTAGACTTTATTTTTAGGCAAGTACTATTATTTATTAAGTGATTGGAAATGCAAATCTTGACAAGGTTTGATGCTGTGAGCCCGAGTCCTTTATGAATCAGTACCCCATAAACCACTGTCAATTTTTGTATTAAACACTTATTGACTGAGATTTTACAGGGGCCTCAACACACAAAGGAGGATGATGCCACAGGGACCGGTGATCATTGTCAAAGGATGACTTGGAATCAAGATACAGTCGTATATCAGCCCAGAAGGAAACATGGGTTACTCCTAAGTCTCTGCACAAAAAGATTCAAGAAATTTCTCATATTTCTAAGTCACTTCTTAGAGCTAGACTTTTTGCAAAGCTGAAGGGAGACAAAAATGATTTGCAGACATAGAAGATAGTTGATATGTAGGTTTGTCAATGAACATCTAGGCATTGATCTCCAAGTTCCTTCTTGGTAACCAGCAGAACACATGTTCAAATGTTTTAAACTTATTACTCATATTAAATATGAAATTGCATAGGTAGGAACCAGAGTTAGAGTTGGAGGAGGCAGGCTAACTTTGAGATGCTCTTTGTCATCTCTGAAACAGATGACTCATGAGATATGCAGCTCTGTTTATAAAAAACACTCGCCGAAAATGGTATTGGCAATCACAGAAAGCATTACATGTCTTAGGTTGTAAAGTGTTTTTAGCTGGGTATGTGACAACCAAATGAAGGGATACATAAAAGATGTTAGAAGTATCAGTGCTTTTCTTTTTTTACTTTAATCTTTCTATTTTCTCTGGCAATAGACTTTTTTAAACAAAATTTTTCAGAAGATTAACATCAGTAAAACAATTCTGTTTTTCACTGCTTGAGTTCAACTGTATTTAGGCCCATAGATATGTCTGTCTTAAGCAATCTATTCAAACTAGTATATTCTCTTTGCCTACATGGTCTGATATATAACTTATATGTTTCTAAATGGAGCTGAAAGTTGTTAATTTAAGACAGAGTGGTTATAGAAGTAAATGCCGACAATTGATACTCACACTGAATCTACTTAAATCTAGAAATCTTTTTCAACATAAATGCTGACTCTAGGAACTTTTTCTCCTGATAACCCTTCATTTTTGTGTAAGAGACTAAAAATAGAATGGACAAACATTGTCTATTTCTAAAGGTAATTAGAACTAAACAAGGCAGTTCGCACCCTCCCATTAAGAACCCTCGTAAAGATGTAACCCCTGGGTGTTCGGCCGGACAGCATTTAAACCCAGTCTTCTCCTCCTGGTGACCTGGGGATACAAGAGATATTAAGGCCTGTTCCTGGGGTTTTTTTTTTACTTCATATAGGTATCAAAATCTCTGTGTGTCTTCTACAAAATAAAGAGATTAGATGACTCATCTCTGAATACCTTTTGAGATCCTGTATGCAGAACAAACTACTTTATGAAATTAATCTGCAGTTAGCGCTGTTTCAATAGAAGTGGCAGCGAGCATTGGGTAGCCCGTTCTCTTCTGATATTCTGGGTACTTAGGAAGTTCTTATGGACAACATGCTGGCATTCCCATTATTCCAAGATACTGAAGCCTCGAAATATTGCTCTCCTACCCATTCCTTCTCTATGAGGCAACACCATTGCCATTCTGTGCACTACCCTTCCCACCCTTCAACGCTGCTTCCTTCAGGAGCTCTGGGTCTCCCTGGAGTCTTCCTATCCACCAGGCCCCCACTGGCGTGGGATCCTTCTCAGCCAGGCTCCTCTCTGCCCTGCACTCATGTGGTCCCTGCTGAGCCGAGGCCGGATCTGCAATAAAGAGAGTGGAGGCATCTGAGAAGGGCATCAGGCATCTTGGAGATGTTCCTCCAACACTTTTGTGGCCTGAACCACCTGTACATAGGTCCGGAGTCTTGCTGAGGTGTCACCCTTAGGTTGCCAGAGTGTAAAGAAGTCAGTAAAGAAGAGTGTAAAGAAGCCAATTTTTAGCTCCTTAGGGTCCATTTCCTGCAAAATCCATCCTGTGGGGCTTTTAACATTATTTCCATTCTAGAGCCAGGGAAGAAACTTCATTGCTGACAAAAACAAAATGCTCTTCTTTTCACCATTCTGGGCCTTAAGAAAAGAGATTTCTCACACAGTGCTGTCTTCTGCACCTATGGCATGTTCTTTGCTGTACTAAATAAGGAACGCATTTGGGGGTCTGTATAGTTGGATATGGGTTATGGCTGTCTTGTGCCCCTCTGTGTTCACGACACCTAACCAATATTTGCTATAGAATAACTACCAATAAATATTTGTTAATGGATATGGAATGAAGTTGACATTTTGAAGTAGATATGCAGACCAGCAACGTGGGATGAGAAATTTAATAGACACGTACCTAATGACGTTTCTGTCAAATATCTCAAACGTATGTACACAAATGGCTTTCATGTTTTGCTATTTTGCTAAGTTATATATTTCTGATCTCCTAGTCAGATTTTTCATGCTACTTACGATGAAATAATGTGACAAATAAAATAAGTGAAGGACACTAACAGACGGGAGGCTGTTATCTTAAGTGAAACAACTCAGAAGCAGAGTCAAATGCCACGTATTCTCACTTACAAGAGGAAGCTAAATCACCCGTTCACATGGGTACACAGTGTGGAGTAATGGACAATGGAGACTTGGAAGGGTGGGAGGTGAGGAGGGTGGTGAGAGATGAGAAATTACTTAATGGGGACAATGTACATTTTTCTGGTGATCATTACACTAAAAACCCAGACTCCAGCACTACACATTATATTCATGGAACAAAACTGCAGTTGTACTCCTTACATTTATACAAATGAAAAATGCAAATAATAATAATAACATTAAAAGAATCTTAAAACTATGGAAAAAAGTCGGTAGATAAAACAAGATGGAGCCATCTCCTATGAGAAAGAGAGTAAAGGAGCAGAAATCACTAACTGGAGCTAAAGGCTGGCACAGGAGCCCCCGAAGGACCCAGCACCTCCACACTCCGAACCCGGCACTGTCGTCATGAAGCCTCGGTGCTCACTTCCTGAGACGTCTCACAAGCGTGAGTGGCAGTTTTCTCAGATGCTCACCTTGCTCTAGCTCAAGCGTTAAAGGAATGGACACAGTGAAAAAATATATATTAATGGGCGAGTGGCAAACATGGGGCAAGGGATTCCTCATTGACTGAGAGTCTGAGTTCTTCTACTGTCAGCGATGTCTGTTTGTTTGTTTGAACTTGCCTTTTTTACATCTAACAGGGTTGTCTTTGTACCATATGGGTGGTCAAGTAAATCACAAAATCTTGGAGTCAGATCTAGAAGAAGCTTCCCTGTTTAGAAGAAGCTTCCTTGTTTAGAAGAAGCTTCCCTGTTTAGCGGAAGCAATGCATTATGAGTCCAGAGAGAAGTGATAGCCCTGGATCTTGCAGCTGTGAACTGGTGTAGGACTTGGGTGAATTGTCTTCCCTGTGTCACCCCTCTGCTCCTGGGCCTCCAACTAATCTTTTCATTTTTGTTGCAACCTGACTTTTCTCTGGCCAGGTGTTCTGGTAGACTGACCCCTCCCCTCCCTGTTACAGCAGTTAGCTTCTTTCATATAGCAGGGATCGAGCTTTTTAGAGTTGCATTTTCATCCCTGCCCAATGTGTTGTGTGAGTCCAGGTGAAGAACCCCTGGTAGCCAGCAGTTAACCGTGCCTGGCTAACTCTGAGGCAGATGCTCCTGCTATCTCTGTGGGTTTATTGCCCCCCACTCCCATTACGCCTGACAAAGAATATGTGGACAATATGCATTCCTTAAATATACAGCCACTGAAATCATTGGCATTATGTATTTTCAAGTAATTTATGTAATTGCTGTAATTAATTTTTGGTTTATGTTTTGTTTGAAATAAAAAGTAATAAAATAAAATAAAAGGCCCCTTACGTACAGAGGACTAAGTGCTTGCAATATTTTGGTTTCTTTTTAATTGCTCCATTTTTTACTTTGATTAGTAAAGGAAAAAGGCATCCAATTGCAAGAGAAAAACACCTGATTCCATTTAAACATAGGATTAATTCATGTGAGCTGGCACCCAGACTGACGCTTGTATTTCAAGTCTTAGTGCAATCATGCTATTTGCTCTGCACTTTACCAGGTCTGAATTCAGTGGCATACAGAACTATGGGCACAGTAGACCAGCTTTTCTTGGGCTAGAAACTTCCATTGTAAATTAGCTGTATTCTTAGAGATCCTATTCCACATAATTTTTGCATAGAGGATAGTCAAAATATATTGTTTGATTTGTTGCTTTAGTTACTAGAAATATACCAATACATTTTTTTCCTGTATGTGTAAAAATCTAAATTAATTCTTAGAAAAGTCAACATTTAGTCAAATGACAATCTTTTCCTTCCTTCCTTCTTTCCTTTCTTCCTTCCTTCCCTCCCTCCCTCCCTCCCTCCCTCCCTCCTTCCTTCCTTCCTTCCTTCCTTCCTTCCTTCCTTCCTTCCTTCCTTCATTCTTTCCTTCCTTCCTCTCTCTCTCTCCCTTCCTTCCTTTCTCTCTCTCTCTCTCTCTTTCTTTTTCTTTTTTGTAAAGGAAAAGTATTGGGAAGCAGTGAGCTCATTTTCATTAGGGAGGCTCCAGTGCAGGTCAGACATCTGAGTGTCTCCTACTGAAGAGAAACGCAGACTTCAGGCAGGAGGGGAGAGTAAGTAGACAACTTTCAGAGGGGTCTGAAGAAAAAAAAAAAAAAGCTTTAAAATGAAAAAAAAAAAGAAAAGAAAATCTTATAAATAGAATCAGCCAGCCAACCCTGTCATTTCATGTGGTGACGGCTTTTCCAGGAGTCTTGAAAGATGCCCACCGATTCCTCTGCAAAATTCCCAAGTGGGGAGCTCCGTGCCATCCGGAAGCTCACTCCAGCGCAGGCAAATCGTGGTTGGGAAATGATCGCTGTGTTGAGTGAAGGCCCATGTACCCCGCACCTGCTTGTGTCCTTGGGCATTTGGCACCTGAGCATTTTTAATATTTGCAAACTACTACCATGTGTTCCCTGGGTCTCCTTTCCCTAATCTTGGAATCGCTGTTCCTCTTAGCACCTCCCAGCCAGAGTCCTGGGGATGTGAGGAAATGTAGAAGAGTTTTGGGTGATCTGAATGGTCAGCACTTATGGGGCAGGGGTCATGGATACTAAACTTTCTGCAACAAGGAACAGTCTCTAGTGATGAAATATTGTCCTTCCCCAAATGCCTGGAGGGCTCCATGTTCCCAATTTGGCTGGAATCTTCATCCTTTTGGTCACTCTCCTCAGAAGATGCCAGAATGTCATTATTTCAGAGGCAGTGGCAGTTTTTGCCCACAAAGCCATAAGGATCCAAATGGGCAGATTTGGAAAAAAATAAATTTGATCATGTGGATTAAAAATGTTTATATAAACTAGTGGGGGGAACAGGAACTCTCATAAGAAGCAATGATATAAGCCCTACAGAAGAGAATTGGAAATACCTAATAAAATTACCTCTACATTTACCCTTTTACCTACCAATTTTGTTTCTAAGAGTCTAGGAGTCTACTCTGATAGTTTGCCACATCAATATAAAATAGGATTTAAGAACAAGATTATTTACTGTGTCATTATTTACAAAAGCAAAAGACTGACTCAATCCAAATGAGCATCAATAAGGAAATAAAAGTTGAATAAATTATGATACAGCTACATAATGGTATATCATGCAGCCATAAAAATGAGGAAAGTCTCCATGAGTAAACAAGTAAAAACAGCATGATACAGAATAGTGTGTGTGTGTAGGCATATATAAGCTACCTTCATATGAGAAAGAATGAGAAATTTGTTTATACACACACACACACACACACAAACCCATGTATACATATGTATCATTATTTTAAAAAGAAACAAAAGATGGATAAACCAGAAATCGAATGATTGCCTGTGGGGTGGGTGGGATTGGTGGAGGGCATAGGGATATGAGTCAGCATTCTTTAAATTTATATTTTTACATATTTTTGATGTATGAACCATGCAAATATTTTATATATTCAAAAAATTACATCCAAGAAGTTAAAAAAAATCTTTCTAATTTTTGGCCTAGCAATTCTACTTATGAAAATGCAAAAAATAAAAAATAAAAATTTGCACAAGTGAGCTCTTCATAGTATTATTTTAATAAAATCACCAAACCGGAAGTAAACACTGAATAGCACATAACGGGTTAAATAACAAATGACCAAGTCATACATGAAGTATTAACCAGGCATTAAAACTACATCTCTAAAGAGTGTGTGATGATCCGGGAACATTTCTACACGAAGGGCTGTGAAGGATCTGTGGGATTGTGGACTGGGTTGATCCACAACCACTGATGGGGAAAGACAGCCGGCGTTTCTCTTTTGAGCACCTGACCATACACTCCCAACCCAGTCCTCAGAGCTTCCCCCCAAACACACACACACACACACACACCCAGACACACACAGACAGGCCCCTTCTCAAAGCACTCTGACGTCACGCTGTCCACCAAGGCTCACACAGCCAGGTTCCGGAACCTTTGACCCCTTCTTTCTCCAGCTGCTTCCACCCCCGCCTGTCTATTCACCGGGTGTGGGTCATGGTTTTCTCAAAGCTTCTGAAAAGCCTCCTGAGCAGTTTGTTAGCACCCTCTCCCAGGGACTTTGCCATGGTGTTAAATCCTGTATCAGAAGACAGTCATCTGGCACTGGTAAACTCTCTCTTTTATAACACTATCTTCTGCCTACCTTCCCGGCTCTTGAACAGATACCCTCAAATGCCACTCGTTATTGTGCTCTCAGCTTCTAGGGGCAGAGATTGTCTGATTCCGGCCCCTCCTTTGGTGTTGAGTCTGCTCCTGCCCCAGCCAGGTCCAGCCACTCCCTGGCCAAGTGTCCATGTGACTCACCCCTGGCTGCTGCCCTGCTGTCCAGGAGGTTCTGAACTTCTAAGGTGATACATGGTCTTCAAGTAAGAGGCCCTGTATGTCTAATTAATGTGACAGAGTCGGCCTCTAACAGGGAGAAGGAGAGGTACTTCTGCATTCTGAAGATTAAAAGATGTTGGGGATAAGATATCCAAGTGCACCAAACGCATATTTTCATTTTATTCTCAGGGCCCCATTCTTTTCCAAGTAGGGCCCTGACCTTAGCCATAGATTTCCCTAGGTTGAGAATTCCACTTTCTCTGAAACTCTGTGATCCACGTTTAGAAGCTGGTTCTGGTTCTCAGTTTCCCCACAACTGGTGGAAGATCTTGAGAGTCTCTGCATAAGTTGTCAAGGAGGCCTCTCTGCTTCTCATTCCCATTCTTAATTCCTCTCAGATTCTGTCACCACTTTCCAAAGCACCAGCTTCCCGTGGGAATAGCTAGCTAAATCCTGCATCCTTATCATTACCCTTTCCCCATATTTATCAAGTCCCTGGTATGTTTTCTAAGAACTGCATTTTTTTTCACCCCGTGCACCATTCCAGATCACCATGGTGCAAGTTTTACCAGTTGCATTCCTAACTATGCTGGAGCCGTGCCTATTGCGTATGCCAGGATTGAGGTCCTCATTGCAAGCTCCTTGGCCAGTGGGTGAACCAGCACCAAAACCCACCTCGGGAGGCCCTGAAGCAGAGACCAGCAGCAGGCGGTGTTCCCTGGAGCGTGCTCTAGGTCTGACATTCATCGGGGAGGGAAGAAAGTGAGATGGAGGAGAGGAAAATTGGACTGCAATGACATCTCCACAAAGAACTCAGCCAGCCTCCAGGCAATGCTGCAGCTGGGAGGGCTCCTGCAAGTCTTCTCAAGTTGAGGCAAAGAGGTTGAGGCTTTTTCCCCCCACACAACAGCCATTGGACGCAGGCTCAAACTTTAGGCAAAGCTCTGTCTCCCACTGAAGGCCATTTCTATAAAATGACTACACTGCCAGCGAGAGATGTCTACACTGTCAGTGAGAGATGTCTGTCTATACTATCAGCGGATGACGTCTACACTGTGAGAGATGTCTGTCTATACTGACAGCGGGAGACGTCTATACTGTCAGTGAGAGATGTCTGTCTATATTGACCGCGGGAGACGTCTACACTGTCAGTGAGAGATGTCTGTCTATACTGACAGCGGGAGACGTCTATACTGTCAGTGAGAGATGTCTGTCTATACTGTCAGCGAGAGACGTCTACACTGTCAGTGAGAGATATCTGTCTATACTGTCAGCGAGAGACGTCTATACTGTCAGTGAGAGATGTCTGTCTATACTGTCAGCGAGAGACGTCTACACTGTCAGTGAGAGATATCTGTCTATACTGTCAGCGAGAGACGTCTATACTGTCAGTGAGAGATGTCTGTCTATACTGTCAGCGAGAGACGTCTATACTGTCAGTGAGAGATATCTGTCTATACTGTCAGCGGATGACGTCTACACTGTGAGAGATGTCTGTCTATACTGACAGCGGGAGACGTCTACACTGTCAGTGAGAGATGTCTGTCTACACTGTCAGTGAGAGATGTCTGTCTATACTGACAGCGAGAGACGTCTACACTGTCAGTGAGAGATGTCTGTCTATACTGACAGCGGGAGACGTCTACACTGTCAGTGAGAGATGTCTGTCTATACTGACAGCGGGAGACGTCTACACTGTCAGTGAGAGATGTCTGTCTATACTGACAGCGGGAGACGTCTACACTGTCAGTGAGAGATGTCTGTCTATACTGACAGCGGGCGACGTCTACACTGTCAGTGAGAGATGTCTGTCTATACTGACAGCGGGCGACGTCTACACTGTCAGTGAGAGATGTCTGTCTATACTGACAGCGGGCGACGTCTACACTGTCAGTGAGAGATGTCTGTCTATACTGACAGCGAGAGATGTCTATACTGTCAGTGAGAGATGTCTGTCTATACTGTCCGCAGGAGATGACTATACTGAAGTCAGCAGCACTTCAAGTTTCCAGGGAAGTGACTGCTTCTGCCTAGAGGGGATTTCAGGGGCATGTGGAGGGCAGATGGGCCAGAGGCATGGTCAAAAGTGACTAACCAGCCAGGGATAACCCAGGTGCCCACCATTCTGGAGTGGATGCCTGAAACACAACTAACTGGGAGACAAACTACAGAAGGAAGAAGAGACTACGGGAAATAATGCAATCCAATGCAGGCACATGGATTTCAAAGCATCTGTAGACCATCCCGTGTGAAATGCTCACCAGGAAAACTCAAACGGTCTGAGGAGTCTAAAATCTAGGGGGTTTGGGGGCGGTCCAGGCTAGAGGGAGCGTCAGGAGTCTTCAGTATACAGATGGTATTATGTGTTGAAGTGTGCTTCCCCAAAACATGTTGAAGTGCTATCTCCCAATACCTCAGAATGTGACCTCATTTGAAGATAGGGTTGTTACAGGTGTAATTAGTTCAGATGAGTTCGTACTAGAGTAGGTTGGGCCCCTAATCCCATATGACTGGTGTGTTTATGAGAAGATGCTGGTGTGAAGTCAGAGACGCACAGGGAGAAGGCTACCTGAAGGCCTCCACAGAGGCAGAGCCTGGAGTGGACCGGAGTGACGCAGCTGCAATGCAAGGGTGGCCAACAAACACACACCAGCAGCTGGACGGGGCGGGGAGGGATCCTACCCGGACTCTCAGAGGGAACGCAATCCTCTGGACACTTTGATTTCGGACTTCCAGCCTCCCGAACAGTGAGAGGACAAATTGCAGTTGTTGTGTGCCACTTAGTTTGTGGTATTTTCTTCTGGCAGCCCCAGGAGAGTAACACAGATGGTCACCGAAATTGTGGATACCAGGAGCCTGTGCAGCGAAGGGCAGAGGCAACAGGAAGTTCAGCAGGCGAGGAGCAGGTGGAGGAAATGTGCCTGGGGTCACCTGAAAGAACAGGGAGGAGCTGGAGAGTGCAATCACCAATCCCCACCCCCACCCCCATCCCCACCGCCCCCAGATGGTGTCCCAGAGTCCCAGAGCGGAAGCAACTTCACTTAGGCGTGGGAAGAGTGGAAGATGCTGATGAAAACAAGGCAGCTTGGGAAAAATGGGGGCTGATTTTTTTTTTTTTTTTTTTTTGCCTATCTGAAAGGCTAATTAGAAAGTCAATAGCTATCAATCAGGATGTGTAAATGGATTGGAAAACTAGTGTTGTACTCCTTCCTTCCCGCGAGTGCAGCCTAACCTATTTGTGATGCAACATGCCCATTTGACATTTATTTCCTTTCCTTTACAAATGTAGCGTATATCTATTTAAAACAATATTAGTCTTGGCATCGTTTAGCTCTTGTGTACACTACTGTCAAATATGTGAGAGAGAGAGAGAGAGAAAAAGAGGAAACGTCCTTGGCTCAGACTATAACAAATGTATGTGACAAAAATTTCCATCGGCCAATGTTTGCCAAAAGAATGTTATAAGCTTGAATTATTTTATGCAATTTATAAACATGTTTAAATGAAAAAAGTTTTCCTCTTACTCTGCCTTATGAATGTATTTGTGTCTGAATTTAGAAGACAGGAAGTAACCCACCTTTGGGAATAGCACTTAAAAAGCAGGCATCTCTTCCCTTCTTCCCAATATTAAATAATTAGCTTTCTCTTTCCTTTATTTTATTATTTTATTTTATTTTTTGGTATGCAAGTTTTGATACTGTGTTACACGCAAAATCAAAAGAGAAACGATCTATTAAAATTTGTTTTTTTAAAAAATGAATAGTAATTAGAAATTTTAGTTTCTCAAAGCCAAGGACTCCTTGGACTTCTGAAAGAATTCCAAAGACATCAACCTTGCCACCTACCTAAAACTCTTCCTGCTGGCTGTGTCTGCAGTCCTGAGTTTTGTTTGCCGCCTGGTGTCTCTTGAAACTCAGGAAAAGCCAGATTGCTCCAACAAACATTCCAAAGCCTAATCCAAATTTTGGAGTTCTGAAGAGCTAGTAGTATTTAAATACAACCCTCTTTTTAAACATACATTATCCAAAAAAATCAGGTTCCTAATGGTCGATCCATAGCTGTATCCTTTGATCAAAGGTATTGAAATTGTATTAAGTGGCTAATGGAAAGTAAAGGTTTCCTTATTTTTCCTGTGATTTTTCTCATGCTGATTATCAACCTTCTTATGATTACTTTGTGCTGTATAATTGGGCATAGAGCTAGGGCTCTGTTCTGAAAATATATTTGTTGTTGGCAGCTGTTCCATTATCTTATGTATATATTCTTCCTGTATTTGAATTTATGTTTTCTGGGTCTGTTCCCAGAACTAGATGGATTGCTTAGGATAGGACAAAGAAAGACAAAGTTTTTGCACATGAATCTCTGAAATCCAAGAAACTAATGATGTGCTTCATTCTTAGAAGATGTGTTGAAGTGCAGTGACCTAGCTTTCTGCAGTACTTCAGTGAATTCCATTGCATGAAACAAAAGTATCTGCAGAGATTATTTGTCCATGCATTTTACAAGATTGGGCTTATAGAAAACATAATGTCATACCAGCAAGTTTGCTATTTTTATATTTTATCCTGGCACTTTTTGCAGTTAATGATAATATTTTATCTGATCACTTTTCAATTTTTAAAGTGTGTTGGCAAACAACAATTCATTGCCTTTTTGAAACACATGTGACTTGTGAGTTATAAAGGGGAACTATTGTTCTTATTTTTCAGATGATATTCAGACAGGTTAAGTGATGTCCCTGAAATACACAGTTACTAAGTGAAAGCTCGAACATAGGGCCTTAGTTCTCTCCTCTGGCAACACAGTCAACCCATATCAGGTGCTTTTTAAAATAAATAGCAATGCCTGGGCCCCACTCTAGTCCAATTCAATCAGAACCTTTGAGTCAGTGTCAGGCACTACATTGTTAAAAAGTTCTCCTGGTGTGTCCACATGCATTCAGGGTTGAGAGTGTTGCTCTGGCAAATAGAAACTCTCAGTTTATTAGTCATCCAGTTCCATGTCAATTATTATCTGAAAAAATTATTTTATTCTTAAAATTCCATAGAGTTGTCATGAGTATTGGATGAGTTGATATGCATGAAGTGCTTGCAACAGTGCCTGGTACACAGTACACGCTCCATGAGGGATGACTGTCATCACTGTCATCATCATCATAGAGAAAGGCACTTCTTGGACAATTTGACTCAAATTACTCTTGGATTGGAAGATAGTCGAATATGGTTCATGAAATTTCCTCAATGCAGTATCTTTGGCTGATGCAAAATAAAGTCATATGGAACATAGGAATGATAAAGATAGGGAGGAATGGAATTAAAACCCACCTTCTTAGTGCCACTTTTATTTCTAATTTTATTCAGATAGTAACCAGTGACCATGTAGAACTTAGTCAAATAGTTAGATTCTACCAATAAGATTCAAATAAAATCAAATGACTAATGAAAACATTAGATTAACTCAGAAAAGCAAAGTATATTCAAGCATCATTATATGTTTCAGTTCATGAAAAAGGATTTTCCTAAACACATACACTTTCTACATAATGCAAAACATCTGATTTAACCAAATCTTTGCCAATCAATAATTAGATAGATTTTATTGACAAATGCATCATAATAAGGCAAAACCTTCTTTTGTATCAATTGCTATAAAATCTGGAATATGGAACAAGTGCATAGCTTGCGTGGCTCTATTTTTGGCAAGTATTCTATTTTACATGCTTTTTAGACTTTATTAAATAAATTGGATGATTATTCCTTAATAACAAAAATCTCATTATCACCTCCTGGAAATTATCATGGTACTGAAAAAATCTTTTTTTATATGGAATGTAAACTGTTAGATTAATCAGATTCCCTTTTATCTGAAAACCATGTGCCCAGCAATCTAATGGAAACAATAGATGTTATTCTGATTTAGTGAGACTTTGGCTTCAGATAGGACATATTTATTAGCAAAAGGTAGAATGTCAGCTGGATTATAACTATTTGCTTTATCTTCTATGATAGAACACCACTATGAGATTCCGGATCAGATATGTAGATTTGAATGGTGGAGAAAATCTCTGCATGTCCCAAAATGCCTTCCTCAATAAGTTCAATGGTACTATGTTTGTCTCTAACTCAATCTGAAATGTCTTCCGTTAGTTCCAACTGTGGGTTAGAGCTGCAGTTCCCTGACTGCAGAAACAGCAAAATTTACCAAACATTTTCAGTAACATATGCACAGCAGAAATATAAAACAATAACATTAAAGTTAAACCAGGCAAAACTACCATCTACTACAAGCAACATTTCATTACAGAAGGGTCATTTTAACAACAAAAATAGAAAAAAAAAAAAAAAAAACATAAGCCCAGAAGCAGTCCCTTAAAGTGATTAAATTTAGTCTCATGAAACTCGTTACAATGGTCATTATTTCCCTCTTCTTTTGTAGGTTGGATTAAAGCTTCGCCGTATTTACTAAGATTTGGAGATCATTTTCCAACACTGTAAAAATGGGAATATGGTCAAGCAACCACCCTTAGTGCAGGGATTGTTATTCCAGGAGAAGCAGGTAGCTATCCCTGCCCCCAGCTTCTGCATGGTAGCTCAGAAGTACTGCTCAGTAAATATGCTACCTAAAAAAGAAGAGAGTATGCCTGAACAGAATCTGGAGAGACCTAAATAAATGGAGAAGTATACTATGTTCATGGATTAGAAGACACAGTAATGAAAGATGTCCTTTCATTTGAAATTGATTTACAAATTCAGTGCAATTTCAATAATATTCCAAGGAGGTCTTTCAAAGAAATTGGTGTGTGTGTGTGTGTGTGTGCACGCACATATAAATCTTATAATGACATTTTTACAATTATATGTATGCATATATATGTATATGTTTAAATGCAAAGAATCTGAAAGAGTTAAAACAATGTTCTATAAAAGGAACAGAGTTTGAGTATTGAGTATTTACACTATTTGATTTTAAGATTTACTATAATGTTAGAGTAAACAAGAGACGGTAGTATTGACATAATGATGACAAAACAGATCACTAGAATGGAACAGAGTCTAAAGTAGACTCACACATATATGGTCAATTTATTTTTGAGCAAGATAAGTAGACCTTTCAATGGGGTAAAGAAAGTCATTTATATGCTGGAATATCTATATGAAAAATAGTGAACTCTAATCTCTAGATCTTCCACACAAAAATAACTAATTCTAGATGAATTATAAACCTAAATATAAAAGCTAGAATCAGAAATCTTCTAAAAGAAATTGTAAGACACTATCCTTGCAATCTCAGAATGTGCAAACATTTCTTAGAATTAACACTAAAAGCATTAATAATAAAAAATTATAAATTGGAAATCATAAAAATTAAAAATTTCATTTCTAAAAAGATGTTAAGACAATAAATTGTTAAGTCATATATTAGAAAACAATATTGCAATGCATATAACTGACAAATGACTTGCATCCAAAATACACAAAGAACTCTTAGAAATCTATAAAAAGACAAACAACCCAATAAAAAATCAAAGAGATTTAACAGACATTTAACAAAAGAAAGTACATGAAGAACAAATGAATAAAATATCACATCATTAGTCCAATAAATAAAAACTAAAACCATAGTGAAATACCATACTACACTTACCAGAAAGGTTACAGTAAAACAATTGATAATGTCAAGTGTTGGTCAAGATGTGGACCACTATCGTAGACATTGCTGGAGGGAATATAAAATGTACACTTTGCTTAGTATTTTTATACAAAGATAAACACAGATCTGCACCTCTCAGTAATTTAATTGCTAAATATGCACCCAAAACAAATGAAATATTTATCCACAAAAAGACTGGAACAAGAATATCCATTCTACTGTAGTTATATTCAAAGTAGCCAAAAACTAGCAGCAATCAAAATGCCTATTGACAGGAGAATAGATTACTACATCTTGGTTTGTTCATACAATGGAATACCACTTGCTAAATAAAAAGGAATTTACTGTTTTTGTTTATTTATTTATTTATCTTTTATTTTTGAGATGGAGTCTCATTCTGTCACTCAGGCTGGAGTGCAGTAGAGTGATCTTGGCTCACTGCAACCTCCACCTCCTGGGGTTCAGGCAAATCTCTTGCCTCAGCCTCCCAAGTAGCTGGGACTACAAGTGTGTACCACTACACCTGTCTAATTTTTGTAGTTTTAGTAGAGACAGAGTTTTGCCATGTTGGCCAGGCTGTTCTCAAACTCCTGACCTCAAGTGATCTGCTGGCCTCAGGCTCCCAAAGTGCTGAGATTACAGGCATGAACCACTGCACCGAGCTATTTACTTTTTCAATTGACAAGTGAAAGTTGTACATATTTATGGTACATAACATGCTTTTATATATGTGTACATTGTGAAATGGCTAAATAAAACTGTTTCACATATGCATTACCTCTCATACTTACAGTTTTTTTGTGGTGAGAATACTTAAAATCTACTCTCTTAGAAATTTTTGAATATACGATATCTTGTTATTAACTACAGTTCCCATGATGTACATAGATCTCATAAACCTATTCCTTCTATCTAATTGAAATTTTGTGTCCTTGACCAACATCTCCCCAATACTTCCATTCTCCAGCCTCTGGTAACCACCATTTTACTCTGTTTCTCTAAGTTCAACATTTTTGCAATTTACATATGTTTTTAATCATGAGGTTTTTGTCTTTCTGTGCTGGACTTATTTCACTTGACATAATGTCACCTAGGTGTATGCATGTTGCGGCAAATGATAGGATTTTTTTTAAGGCTGAATAGTATTTTGTTGTGTATATATACCACATTTTCTTTATTCATTTATCCACTGATGCATACTTAGATTGATTCCACGTCTTGATTATTGCGAATCATACTGCAAGTAACATGGAAGAGTGGATATCTCTTCAACATCCTGATTTCAATACTTTTGGATGTATACCCAGTAGTGGAATTGCCGGATCATAAAGTAATTCTATTTTTAATTTTTGAGAACCCTTCATACTGTTTTCCATAATGGCTCTAATAATTTACATTTCCACCATCATCAATGTACATGGGTCCCATTTTCTCCACATCCTCACCAACACTTATCTTTTACCTTTTTGATAACAGCCATTCTAACAGGTGTGAGGTGATACTCCTTGTGGTTTTAATTTGCATTTCTCTGATGATTAGTGATTTAGAGCATTTTAAAATACACCTGTCAGTTCTTTGTATGTTTTCTGTTGAGAAATGTCTATTCAGGTCTTTCGCCCATTTTAAACCGGGTTATTTGTTTTCTTACTATTGACTTGTTTGAGTTCTATATACAGTTTGGATATAACCCTGTATCAAATGTATGGTTTACAAATATATTCTCCTACCTGCAGGTTGTCTGTTTATTCTGTTGACTGCTGTGGAGAAGATTTTTAATTTTAATGTGGTCTCATTTGTCCATTTTTTCTTTTGTTGCCCGTGCTCATGGGATCCTTAAAAAAGAAAAAAATCACTGCCCAGGCCCATATCATGTAGTTTTTCCCCCTCATTTTATCTTCTCATAATTTTAGAATTTCAGGCCTTATACTTAAGTCTTCAATTAATTTTGAGTTGATTTTTATATGTGGTGTGTGATGAGGGTCTAATTTTACTATTATTATTATTATTTTTGAGATGGAGTCTGGCTCTGTCGCCCAGGCTGGTGCAGTGGTGCAATCTTGGCTCATGCAAGCTCTGCCTCCCGGGTTCAAGCCATTCTCCTGCCTCAGCCTGTTGAGTAGCTGGGACTACAGGTGCCCACCACCATGCCAGGCTAATTTTTTGTATGTTTTTGTAGTAGAGACAGGGTTTCACCACGTTAGCCAGGATGGTCTCAATCTCCTGCCCTCGTGATTCGCCTGCCTAGGCCTCCCAAAGTGCTAGGATTACAGCCCAACTGTGAGCCACTGTGCCCGGCCTGATGAGGGTCTAATTTTATTCTTCTGCATGTGAATATCGTTTTCTCTGCACTATTTGTTGAAGAGACTTTCCGTTCCCCATTGTGTGGAACACACTATTGATACACGTAAAAACATGGCTGAATCTCAAAAACGTTACCCTGAGGGAAAGGTACCATCACAAAGTATACAAGTTGCTTATTTTTACATATAGGAAGAACAAGATAATCATCTAATCTATGGTGGCACTCCTGGAAAGAAACACAAAAGAATTTTCTGCAAGATGGAGATATTCCACGCCTTGTTTTGCTTAGTAGTTACACAAGGGCATACAATTGTCAAAATTAATGGATTGAACACCTACGATTTGAACCTCTTGTTGTATGAAATTGTATGTTAAGTTTTTAAAAGGCAGAGGATACATATTAAAGTCACCTTACAATATTGCCAAAGGCTGCATCTTCTTGCAAGGAAATTTTTCCTGCTCCTGCCAGGCATGAGTCCTGTACCTTTGTAGGTCACCCTACACCAAGGCATGGTCTGCCATGAACACTCAATGTGGCAATGTCTTTTCTCTAAGTCTCACAGCCGACATGTGCATTCTAGAGTTGCTGATGACGCTTAAGGTCTTTTCTAAATGCAATAATTCACGTGTTCACTCAGCAAATATTTATTGAGGGTTTATTATGTGCCAACTGCTGTGGCTGACCTCAGAGTCCCAGTGACGACAAATGCCAGACAAAGCCTCTGCCCTCGAAAACTTACACTGAAAGTGAGCGTAGTGATGAGGTGGATGAGTTTTCTTATTTCGCCTGCAGATGAAAGAGGCACATCTAATTCTGAGACTAATGGATTGGCACTTTTACTAGATTTGGAGGTTTCAATTAAATTGCCTTAATTAATACACCCTAGATCGTTGTTCTCAAGAGACTTTCCAGAAATTCTTCTCAAATACATGTTTATGAAGTAGTGAAGTATCTTTAAAATTTACTCTTGATGTATGTTCATTTAGTATAAGATAATACAAAACAACAATGGCAAAAATCTTACTTAGACTGTCTTAAGACAATATATTTTTAAAAACCTTTTCATGTATTTCTCCATTATGCCCATTTCTTGCTGAAAGTATGTTTTTTCATGAAAAGGAACAAACGGGATTTATGGTTGCCTTGCCTAGATTGATCTATTAGCAGCTTTGAATTTCCCATACAAACTTTTCCTCAACTGTATTTTTTCTTTATTTCTATAAACGATTGTAACTAAAATTAGCATACTTTATGCATCAGAAGTACTACTATTTTCCCCTCCTTTTGTCTTGGTGTGGTGAATAGTAATGCTGCAAAACAAGCACTGATACAAAGCAAAGAAAGAAGTGTGAATTTGAAGAATGCATTTCACATGAAAGTCATACTTTCTATACTATGTGCATTTTAAAACACTTTCATCCTCTTGAGCCCTATAGATAAAATTTAAAATTCAAGAGGAAACAAGATTGAATAAATTGTCCAACTTCTTTGGAAATGTGTCTTTACCACCAGATTCTAGATTGCATTCTCTAATTAGGCATTTAAAACACAATTTTCTGCCCATTTTTTCAAAGACAATTTCCAAGGCATGGGCAGACTTTTAAAGAAGAAAAAAGAAAAGTGATAGAGTTTCTATTTTAGACTATCCCAAGGTAATCCAGTAACTAAATAACTAAACACCAACAGTCAACTGAGGTGACATTAGGGCACAGAATCTGAAATGGCCTCAGATAAAAGGGATTGAATTGTTGAAGTAAATAGAAAATGTAGTTGAAAATATGGATGCCATAATGTAATGAGATGTGAACTTAGGGGTCTAGATCTTGTCTGCCATTGTGTGCCTAGCACCTAACAAGGTGTTTAATCCACAATAGAAGCTCAATAAATGTTAGTTAAGGATAGGTTGAATGAATTACTGTTTTTCACAGAAACATCATCCCTGAAGAGACCTTAAAAGGATCAGGTCAACTTTTCAATCATTACAACAAATTTTCTAACTTGCTTTCTCTTCTATATGATAGATTTCACAAAATTAAGACGGTAACAATGCTTCCCCTTAGTCTTATTTTCTTCGAGGCTACATGCCCTCCTCAACTGGTTTTGCTAATACATTATTTTTAAATAGTAAATAACTTTGCTTGCACTACCCTGGATATCTCTGCATCTTTTAAAATAGAGCACCAAAATTTAAATAATACAATTTTGTAGATGCATAATCTGTGAAGAAGACTGAGAAGTTATTATTTTTTAAAACCTGAATAATTTTATTCTATTAATTCTATCTAAAAACAGAGTTGATTTTTTCCTCCCATTTCTAAAAACATGCTATTGCAGTATATGGTCATTGAAAAAAAAGATTGGTAGCTCTCCTTTAAAATCCATCCTTTCCTTTTCAAGGGTAATAAAATCGTCATCTCGTAATATATAATTGCTTAGCTAGATCACATTTCTGAACTTCTCTTGCAGTTATTTGTGGCAATATGACTATGTTCTCACTAATGAAATGTGAACACAAGGGTTGTAGACCATTTCTGGACTCAGAAACAAAGTCTTCAGAGCTGTGTCTTCTCTTCCCTCCTCCCACTGGCTGGGGTCCAGATGTAACGACTGAGCTTCAACCGCACAGAAAATGGTAATGGTAGTAGGGATGGCAGAGCAGAAAACAGGAAGGAGCCTGGGCCCTGAATGACTTTAGAGGGTAGAGTTTTCCAGTTAACCTGAACTTCCCACCTTAGAATTGTTGTGTATGAGAAAAACGAATGTCCATATTCTTTAAGTCATTATATTTTGAGATCAGCTGGAATCCATTGTTTAGCTAGGTGATTTTACTAGCCAACCAATAAACATCTCATATGTTTTCTCTCATGCACTGCTATTAAGACACAGCTGGTTTATACTATATTTATTTAGTATAGCACACCATAGCATAGCATAAAAAACACGCATCAAAGTCTACTACTACCCACATTTCAAATTCAGACGATGAAAAAGACACTTAAAGTTAAGTAAATGACCAGTTTAATATCACCAGGTCCTTGCAATACATACTGTTTTAAATATTAACCCTAAAGAAGGGTGTAGATATGCACTGTGTTCTTCAAGAAGCATGACTGATAACTGGATATGGATTATATATTCTGGATCTAGGCTTAAACATACCTAATCTGGTAGACATTGATGTTATTCTGCAGAACAGTTTCTATAAAACAGTGTGGGAAAAACATGTTGGATTTGAGATTTGTATGAGATAAGTAAGAACAGTCGGTGAGCATAGACTAATTTTGTCTAAGACGTTTAACAATGCACCTTACAGTAAGACAAGCACAGGTTTCTAGTCCACTCTCAGAACTTTACCAAAATGATTAACATTCATTCTGAAAACTCTAGAGCAGAGGCCTTAACAAAAGAAGAGTTTTTGGTTGACATAGTACTAATGGAGCCAGGACGAATGGAAAAAGGAAGATGCAGTGTGCCTGTTTACGAAATATTATTTTACTTAACATTGCTACTCTGCCCTCTGTAAGTGCTGAATTTTTGTCTGTATAGTGTACGCTGTATTGCTAGTTTAATGCCTGGCACATTGTAGGTGCTCAATACTTATTTGTTGAAAACAAATAATTAAATATTTGTTTGTAACATCCAAGAGTGTAGCAAACAAACAAGAATTTCTATCCAATGCGTTGACATACAGCAGGCCTACAGAGACCTCTTTCATAGTCAAGGGAATTGATTATGCAAGATGGCTCTCAGACTGCCAAGAAAGAAGGATATTCAGAATAGGAGAAAAAATAAGGAACGACTGGAAAAATTCTGTGAGAAAGTTGGGCTTTATGATATAAAAAATAAAAAGTTGTGACAGGTATAGATAAAAAGAGACTTGGCTGAGAAGGAAGCATCACACAGCAGAGAGAAAGTGGAACGTTCATGTTACCATGAAGATAGGCACTGAGGGACGACTCATGAACCCATACAGCAAAATCCCATCAGACATATGAGGAAGTTGTTAAAGATACAAAATAGTAGTGAGAAATGTAAATGCCTCTCTCAGTCTGACAGAGGTCAGCTTCAACTGGAGGCGCCCAGAGCCCATCCTGTTTCCCAGTATGTTTCCTGCTGCCTTCATTACACCTAGCACTAAACAGAGAACCAATTATTATCCGTTGAACAGCAAAACGAAGCAAATAAACAGTGAAAAAGGAAGAAAGGAAATACGAGAGGGAGGGAGGAAGAAGGGAGAGTGGGAAGGAAAGAAAGGTGAATTATCACTATTTCATTATGTAGAAGAATAAAATAATACAACCAATAAGGTTGAACCAAGATATTCCTATTTATTTCAATCTCTGTACAATCTCATTTAAATATTTATGAATACCATGTATTACGCCACAAAATGTTTGATGAACGCCCCAAAAGCAGCAGATTTAAGTCAGGACAAAACCATTCTCCCACATAACTGAATGAAAAAGAATTCAAACTATAATTATAGAAAGTGTAGAAATTAATAAGGATGATATATTGCTGAAAATGGATAACACTATCCTCAAAACTCATTAAAAATGTTAAATACTTTCACTTGTAAACAAAACTACATACATATGGACAACTAAATAGTCAAATCTAGAAGCTGACAGAAAACAAAATAAACCTGACATCATAAGGGAAGACATATAAATTGAATAAAAATAATTTTAAATTGAATAATAGCCTGTTAATAAAAATACTGAGTCTTAAGATATTAACAAAATCATTTTTCTTCATGTATGATCAAGAAATAAAAAGCTTTCAAATTCACACAGAATTAGGATTAAGAAGACATAAAAATAAGCACTGGTGAGATTAACAAAATAAGAACATAACATATATAATTCTGTGTGAATTAAATTTATTGGTTAAACATTAATTACCAAAAGAGACTAAAAGTGATATAGTAGGCTTAGCTCTGGCCTAAAGTTTTCAAAGAAAGAAAAGTATTTTCCAATAGAGATAGAAAGCCCGAGTTATTAAATTGGCAATATCTTTCACACTTTGAATAAACAGCTTCCACACTTGCTATAGAAAATATTCCAGAATCACTAAACATATGGAAAAATAGATTATGGGGAATTAAAGCAAATACAAAAAATTACAGGCTAATATCACTTATCAAGAGAGACAGAGCACTGCCAGCCAAGTTCGGCAGACTATTCATAGAATTTATTCCAGACATTCAGGAGTGCTTCATAATCAGAAAATCCCCCCACATTGATCATTGTATTAATAAGTGAAAAGGGTAAACTAGTTTACCATGATAAAAGACCAAAAACTGCTGCATAAAATTTAACATCCCTAAATTTAGGATGCACTGATGCTCCCTTAACATAACAAAGCCATTTCAGACCAACAGATAATATGCTATTGTATGAAGCAACATCATAAGAATTTTATTAAAGTTATCAATAAGTTAGTAATGCCCGTTTTATCACCATTATGTTATATTGTATGTTTGATTGTCTAATAATGTAATAAGACATGAAAAGGAAAAAAAAAGAATTGAAGAAAGGCAGAATTTTTATTCCCTGATGATATAACAGCCTAAAAAATGAAGAGTCAACCGAAATCACCTAAAAGTATTAATACCAATAAAACAATACCAACAATTGTAAAATAATCAATTAGAATATTACCATGAAATCAAACCACAAAAATATTGAAAATATACATTTATATATAAAGAAACTTAAAATTGGGAAACTCTTATAGGCAAAAGGTAAAGAATAAAATTATTAAAGAAATGCCTAAGAGACTTGACTATATCAAAAGACACAGTGAACAAAATTCAGTATCAAGAGAGAAAATGAGCAAAATATTTTTTATGTAGGACAAAAACTTAATAGACATAATATGTAAATATGTTATAAATTAATACAAAAACAAATTCTTCAGTTTTAAAAGTGAAGAAAAGGCAACTGACAATTCAAAAAGATGAAACAAAAATGGTCTACAAACAGGTGATTATGAAAAGTTTTTAAAACATGCATTCAGTTTTACCTTATAATTTCCCTTTGAATGATTTGTACCCAGGAGTTAATTTAAAATGTGCCAAAGATTTGGTCACCAGAATTTTATACTCAAAACTCTTAGTAAAACTGAAAATTAGTAACAAGTAAATTTCCAATATTAAAGGATCGGATAAAATAAATGATGCACATCTGTTCATGAGAAGTACATCATAAGAGATTTTCAAGATTTAGTTAGTCAATGAGATCACTTGGACACAGGAAGGGGAACATCACACACCAGGTCCTATTGTGGGGAGGCGGGGGGGGAGGGATAGCACTAGGAGATATACCTAATGTAAATGACGAGTTAATGGGCACATGTATACATATGTAACAAACCTGCACATTGTTCACATGTACCCTAGAACTTAAAGTATTAAAAAAAAAGATTTAGTTAGTAAAAAAGCAAATTGCACAACATTTCATACAGCATTAGTCCATCTTTGTAATACTGAAATCTTCACAGGCCTATATTTTTGAAGCAGAATAAAGTATCAGCAGTGATTATCTTTGGACTTAAATGACTTTACATTTTTTTCTTTATTATTTTCTAGTTTTTCTACAATTAACTTCTAGTAGTTTCATAATAAAGGTATTTTTACTTATGTTTTAAAATATGCATATGTGTATATTAACATTGAAATAAAGATGTCACAACGAGGAAATATGAGATAAATAACACTGTTACCAAAAATAGAACAGAAAAAATGAAAAAAAAAATGTGAACAAGAATAAAGTCATAGTCTGATTCCTGGGGAACGAAAACGATTACATAAAGAATCTGTGTCTGGTAAACTGGAAGATTTTTTGAAAATAAAAGGTATTTATCTTACAGAGAATAGTTGATCACTATTTTTCTGGCAACAAAACTTTAAATTCTTGAGAACTCAAAATATATCTCTTTCAATCTAAATAATTTTAATTCTTTGTATCTTTAAAAAGTCTTTTTTAATATATAAAAAGTAACTCCTAATATTCCAGTCTTTTCCAATTCATTTCATTGTGCTCTTTTGGACACATTTCAAAGCTTCTCAGAAAGGGATGCCTGAATCTTATGCAAATGACTTCATGTAAACACGGATACCCAGTGCTTCTTCCATGGCCTGTGAACATAGCACCACAACATTCCTTGACCTCCAGTGTTGTGGGCCTCTTGAGTTAGATAGGAAGTTGATTCTAGAAGCACAGGCTCTAGTAGCACAAGCTCCAGAATCCACTTCCTGGGTATGAATCTCAGCTGTTTCTGATTTGCTGTGGAAGCTTGGTGAGCTTACTCACTGCATCTTGCCTCTCCTGAGTTGTAAGAACCTATCACCACACCCAACACATCAGAAGTCATAACTATTACGAATTCACATTCACTTCATAGTCTTAGGCTAGGTCTGAGTAGCTGCTGCCACAGATATTTTACTACAGTTTTCCATCTTATAGTTGTTTTAATCCCCAACTCAAGATCATTATGATTTATAAGTTTGTTATCCAGGGTGTTCGTTTTCATTGGAGAATGCCTGCATCAGCAAAACTAATGAGCACTTTTATTCATCCTAGTAAATGCTAAATAGTACTAGCCCCAACTGAACACCATCTTTCTATCCTTGCCTGCGATCAGCTTAAGCCAATAATGTGGCAATAAGGATATCTTCAGCTTCGTGAAAGAAAACCCTAACACAAGTTGGCTTAAACAGAAAAGTAACTTACTTTCTTATATGGCAAGAAGCTTCAAGGGGCTTCAGTGCTGGCTGATGAGGCAGCACGGTGGGGAACTGAAGGGCTTGGGTTTACTTCATCTCCCTGCTCTGCAGTGCTCGGCAGGCCTGCTTTGTCCCAGGCTCACCCTGATGGCCAGAGCAGTTGAGTCACATGTGAACAAGATAACATCCAGGAAAAGAAAGCAATTATATCCTATTTTATTAACTCAGGAGCAAGGAAACTCTTCTTCAACCTCCTATCAGAGAGAAGTTCCACTAGCTAGACCAAAATGGCATGACCATCTCTAAATCAAGACTAAGAAAGGTACCGGGTGTCCCACGATTGGTGTAGGCTAGTCAGGATTAATCACAGCAGCTGCAAAAGGATGTGGATGTGCTTCCCCTGAAACTCATGGAGAAGCACAGACATGGCCACAGAATTGGGAGGCTGTCCACAGAAGAAAGGAAGGGAAGGCATGGGTGTGGAGCTGACAGCCAACAGTGGCTGCTGCAATTGGCTCATGAATGGTTTATTGACCATAACTTTATTTTTTTAAAGTTCAGTTAGCTAGCTAATGGACGAGCTAAGGGGAGCAGATCAGGTCCAACACTTGGCTATACACTTAACATGAATATTAAGTTCAAGAGAGACAATCTCTTAGTAATTACATAATGTTGGAGAAAAATGCCCATAAAACTCAAAAGCATGCCTTGTCACCTAATTAATTTTAAAATTCTGTTTAATTTTCTGGATGACTTTCTCATCCAGTTCTTTGAAATATGTATATTATATAAATGCATAAACACACACCTATAATTAAATGGTATATGTGTTAAACATATTAACTTATGTATTATAGATATGTTTTCATTTCTATATAATTTAATATATATTATGTGCATAAATATATATTAATGTGCATAGTTTAAAAATCAAATTTAGATTCGTTTAACACTCTTAGAATAAAATAAACGCATATGAAATGACACAGAGGCATCTTTGCCCATGGAAAGAGATACGATTACTTCAACATTGTAATAAATGTTTGTTCACCACTGGGAAATGTAATAGGGAAGGAGTAGTCTCCACCTTATGGGGCTTATCTGTTAGCAGTTTTCAAAGTTACAGGCTCTATTTACACTCCAAAGTTTTTATTTGCATTAATGAAAAAAGATTCACCCTCAAAATTTATTTTAGATAATCAGAAATCCCCATGGCTTGGTTTTCTTGATGAATATCTGAAAAGAACAAGTTAAGAATGTTAAGAGACTCAAAACTCAAATAGAGAAACTTAGAATGGTATGAAAATAATTACCAACTCAACATCGATGTCATTAGAATACAAAAAAACGAAGGTTGTAATAGCTTTTAACAAATTATTTCTATATTACTCATGTCACCACAGCCCCTTGAAGCCTCTTGTCATATGAGAAAATAAATATTACAGGAGTATGCATGGGGAAATAGAAGAGTTTGTGATAAATTAATATATTAGGAAATATCCATTAAGCTATAAAACTCACATTGAAACTCTCTGTACAAGATACAGGTTCCTTTTTCTCAGGTTCTCTCTTTATAGTATGAGCCCCCAGTAAAAGTAAATGTCAGGAATGAGAAACAGATCTCGATTGAAAAATAAAAATGAGCACTAAATAGTCTTTAGATGAAAGCTAAAATTCAAATAATAACTATTACATTGGCTCTTTGCATTTATTTACAATTTCTAAATTTAGTCATATCTGCAGGAATCTATTTCTCACATGTACAAGGAAAACAGACTTGCTGTCAGGCTACACCCACAGTGTTTGCTTTAAGCACGACATTGTCCTCTGCTATGGACTTTAAGAGTTAACAAGTAAATGAACACTGCTTATCTTCAAATTACACACCACTCAGCATGTGGCATCCATGTATCAGAGCCTTACCTGATAGATACTGGTGAGCAAGAGGACATGGGCATCATCTTTCAGTGAAAAAATCAGCAAAAATCAGAGTTGGCTGAGCCAGCCACTTGCCCCTCTCTGTCCCTGTCGCCACTGACCTGCCTCCAGTCTTAGAAATATGATATTTAAACATTATCCCACTGAATAACTCACATAGTACAGCAATGCATGTTCCAAGAGTTGCTTGAATGACTCTTCTGTAGATTTTTTTTACACAAATTGTTTTTTCTTTCAGGTAAATTTACAGCAGTCAATCCTGTATTAAACCTGGCTGATCAATTTTAATGAAATGACCTAAGTCATAATAATGTTTTTTTAATTTAAAAAAACCCTCTTTCATGTCACAACAACAAGGAAGTATTTATTTGCCTTAGGTCCTAGCCTCCACCTGCTCCTAAATAAAGAAAACATGGTGCAATAATAGTGACATTTTTAATTGTGCTGTTTTCCTTTAAAATCCTGGTTTGTATATCATGCTTAGACGAGGTCAAAACAAGTGTCCTCGTGTGATGTGCTAACCTGGGGCCCCAGAGCTTGGCAGGTATTATACAAAGGGTGGAGAAAAAAAAAATCATGACAAAGAAGATTATTACAGCCTAGAGCATGGAGACTACGGGTTTATTATTCTTTATTTTTTCATCATAAATAAAATTACTTTAAACTCCTCCCTTGACCCTGTCCTACCACGGAGCTAGTCACCCACTGCTTACCTTCCCTCTCCACTGCTTGGAAGACCACTTCAGACCTGATGCTTTCCCTACCTAACCGTCCAGACCTGACGACCTGACGTCTAACATCCCATTTTCCTCTAAGTTCCCTTTTGAAGGTTATCAGTGATGTGCTAGTCTCCAATTTCAAATGCTTCATGTAACCCTTACTTCACTTCCTTCCTCTGAAGAATCTGACCATGCCATCTGCCCAATAAACCCACATGCACAAGAGTGGTCTTAAAACTCTTTTCTGCTTGGGACCAATGATATCGTGTACACAAACCTATTTCATCTTCTATGCCTGTGCCCACCGTTTTTAGGTGCAATGCAGATGTTTACACTCTAAACATGAAAATAACAGCTTCCTACCCTGAGAGGCAGGAACAAGCATGGTGATAAGCAAGCGTGCTTAACTGGTCGTCCTGGAGTCTGGACAGAAGCCCGTGACCTTCATGGTGCATCTGTGTATCAGAAAGAGACCTCCGAGATCCGCCACTGCACTCCAGCCTGGGCAACAGAGCGAGACTCTGTCAAAAAAAAAGAAAAAGAAAAAGAAAGAAGCCTCCAGCAGCAGAGAGACTGCCTCAGACCCTCACAGAACTAGAGGCAAAGAGAAGGGTGAGAAGGCCTGGAAATTCTCGAGCAGGAAATGGCAAAGGCACACACTCAAACCCGTCCTTTATGAAGTTCAGAAGTGAAGAGGCGCGGATAGAAATGAGAGCTCCTGGGAACAGGGTGGAATCAGAGAATCTGCTGCTGACCGGATGTGGGAGATGGGGAGGCCGGAAGAGGAAGAGGATCATCCACTTCTAGGTTTCTCCCTTGGCCCACTTTCACTGAGATGGGAATCCGGGGACTCCTGCTTCCTTTGGGGTGAGGTTATGAGTTTGGGGAAGAAAGCACTGCCGTGTGCGCCCTTCTTCCGGGGCCTTCCTCCTGCAGGCCTTGCCAGCCCTGTTGGACGACACGTTCTATCTCCTCTCTTCTACGCTCCAACCCTGTTCTGAACTGTGGAATGCCTCCATCAGCACAGCAGAAGGGAGGAGAGCAGAATGGAAATTCAATGAAAGGCAAGGGCATGGATACTGACGGATGAAAATGCTTATAGTCACAGAGAAACCGTGAGAAGTAATCACAGGCAAAAACAAAGCCTTTCAGGGAGGAGAAAGAGGCCTTCATAGAAAGAGTGGAAGTAAAAATTGGAAACGCTGTTGGAACCAGCCCCTGGTACGGGTGGCATGGGGCCTTTTCCCACCAGCTTGGTGCTCTGATTACCCTTCCTGGCTCCAGTTTTCAATGACTGCATACCAAGGAGCCCTGGGAAGGACTGTTCACCCTCTCTTGGATTTCGTGACGTGTATGGTGGTTATTTTGGATCTTCACGATAGCTGAATCAACCTTTTAAATGGCAAGTAGCATTTGAAAAGCAAGTGGGAGTCATTTTAGATCTGGATAAGCTTAACTGTGATCTGAATTTAATACATATTCTTAATTACTTTCCAGACTTGAAATTAGGTGACTAGTTTGCTAACCATTTTCCTTGTGTTCCCAATATCTTCAGCTTACCAGAGTCACATAAACATTCATCTCCAAACTTCAATAAATATTGTGATTGTTATTAAAAGGAAAACTACTGGACCTTGGTAATAAGGACCACAATCTGCATTTTAATTTTATTTCCATATAATCAGAGATGCTCTAAGTTGTGTTCAGTGGCCTCCAAATTCCAAGTCTGGGGTAACAATTAGGTTATGGGTGCAGCATACTTTGGTTTAGGGTTCAATAGGAGTTTCGTAAGATTTATTTCAATGTTCTTTTTTCCCCCTCTGGGCAATAAGACCTGCTGCTCTGGATTTTAAAACAACAAAGATTGATCTTAAACTCATTTCCATAAATATGCTGGGCACATAGGAAGCACTACAATGCACGCCATTCCTGGTTGAAATGTAGCAGCTAAGTCCAAGGAGCAGTCGACGCTTATTGTGAAATTTCCCATGAATACTTAAGCTGCAACGGGGCAGCTTCTTCAAAAAAGACTTTGGTCAACAGATTTGTACTGAAATAAACTTCATGAGTTGACATGAGCTTAATTAAAAAGTGATAAATCTCCCTTGCCTCATCTATCAGCTATTTAAAAAAGAGAGAAACTTCAGGGCCTTGCTATATAAGTCACACTCGTTGACACCTACAAACACAATTTTCATGATCTGTTTTACATCTGAGGAATGTGAAGCCCATGTATTTTTCCTCAAGAAAATGTTAACTGATTTTTCACGTATTATTTTTCGACATTTATGTTGTTCTTCAGTTCTGGGGATGATCTTGCTGATGAGTTAATGTTGGGTTTACATGATTTTAGTTGGATGTTTGTTCTCTTCCCTATAGTAAATAAATCAATATGACTTGAAATGCCTAACTTCCAAAGTCAGTTCCCTGCCTCATTGCAAAGATTAACATGCTAAGGGCCTTGATGACTATGGATGGGCACCTCTAGCCCTCTAAAATACATCTTCTTAGGTGGGGAGAATCTCCCTAAGGACACTGAGACCCTGCTTAGTTATGCAAATACTAACACAGGAAGTTCATTACCTGAAGCTGAGAAGACTCCAGAATGCAGACTGCATTGTGTGAGTGGCTTTATGCAGTAGCTAACTTTTCCTTCCTAAGATATAGTTTTCATGAGGGTGGAAGGGATGGCATGGTGCAAAGAATGATACTTATATTGTAGACACTGAAACCGGTCTTGGCCCTGGCCTCATGCTCTTAGGGTTGGCATCAAATGTTGAGAAGCAGGTAAAGGTGAGATCTTGCAATTCCCCTCTTTGCCCAGATCAGCTTCCTGTGGTTTTCACCCCTTTGAACGGGCAGGTCCGATTCAAGATCTCTTCTTGGGATTTCACTTTCTAAATCTCCTCTGCAGGACACAGAAAATGCTCAGGCCTTCCCCATGTGACTCTTAGGGCATCCACATACAGCACTGTTTACCATCCATTTCCCTTGGAATTTCTAGGAAAGTTTTTAAAGAAGGAAAAAAAAAAGTCTTTACCACTTTCTTTTTTTTTTTTTTTTTGTATTATATTAGTCTCTTCTTTTTTAAAATTTTTTTTATTTTTTTATTTTTTATTATTGTACTTTGAGTTCTAGGGTACATGTGCATAACGTGCAGGTTTGTTACATATGTATACTTGTGCCATGTTGGTGTGCTGCAGCCATCAACTCGTCAGCACCCATCAACTCGTCATTTACATCAGGTATAACTACCAGTGCAATCCCTCCCCCCTCCCCCCTCCCCATGATAGGCCCCGGTGTGTGATGTTCCCCTTCCCAAGTCCAAGTGATTTCATTGTTCAGTTCCCACCTATGAGTGAGAACATGCAGTGTTTGGTTTTCTGTTCTTGTGATAGTTTGCTAAGAATGATGGTTTCCAGCTGCATCCATGTCCCTACAAAGGACACAAACTCATCCTTTTTTATGGCTGCATAGTATTCCATGGTGTATATGTGCCACATTTTCTTAATCCAGTCTGTCACTGATGGACATTTGGGTTGATTCCAAGTCTTTGCCATTGTGAATAGTGCCGCAATAAACATACGTGTGCATGTGTCTTTATAGCAGCATGATTTATAATCCTTTGGGTATATACTTTACCACTTTCAAGTGCTTGCTCTTGCAAATGAGAGCCATGAATTTCAAGACTGAATTTTGGACCTCAAAGTCAAGAAGCTGAATCTGAGCTCTACTGGATCTTTGTGTGATCCTATTTCTATAAAAATATATCTATCTCCTGTAGCTTTAATGAAGGAAAAGATCAGAATAAATGGAATTACATTTTATAAAAGTTAATTATAAAAAGACATATTACATATATTTTAAAATATTATCGTACTACAAGTAAATGTACATTTAAGAAAGTAAGATGTTGATGAATATAATTTAAACTCAGACAACTATGAATTCCCAAGTAAAACACAAATAATTTGGTATAAATCAAGAATCTTCTCAGCCATTGCCTTTTCCCTTTGCTTTAACTGAAATCTATTTGTTTTATAAATTTAGAAAAGTTCAACTATTCTTATCTCACTTTGACATTCCAGCGATGAAAGAAAAATAAAGATCCTTAAATGCCAGCTCCCAATTTCTCTGAGTGCTTCTCTTTCTGGTGTTTATCTATAGTTATATTTGTCATGTATCTGAACACAAAATCAAAATACATAGTTTAACAAAGCAGTTTTTTCTCATTTATCAATTTGCTTATATGAAAAGTATAATATAGAAAGCTGTAAAAGTTTAGTTGCTTTTAATTTTAAGCATATGAATTACATTTATTGAGAATAATTTATCAATAAATGAAATTCTATGATGTATGATTGGTTT
This sequence comes from Chlorocebus sabaeus, assembly GCF_047675955.1. NCBI lineage: Eukaryota > Metazoa > Chordata > Mammalia > Primates > Cercopithecidae > Chlorocebus > Chlorocebus sabaeus. Next base: position 4,776,173 of record NC_132921.1, read on the forward strand.
CTGTGTGAAAGCATTTCATCATGTTTTAGAATACATGTCTTCCCTATCATCCTTCTTTTCTCTTGTATCAGATCACCATCAAAATAAGTACCATGATGCTATATTCTGTAAAGCACTTTTTAATTCCTCTTGTGTATCAGTTGTTTTTTAAAAAATATTAATAAAGAAGATAAAACCTTTATGTAAGATAGTAGGTGATGCAGTTTCTTAATATAACATACTTCACGGTTTCTGTATGTGTATAAGAAAGAAAAAATATTGGTCCATTTTATCTTCTTGTGTTAGTGGGTGGGGCTGAGTGAAAGGAAGTTTTAATCTTTCTAGGCATACAGATGGAACGTGAAAAATGGCTTTTCACAGTCAAAGACTAAGTTTCTAGGATGCCAGAAAGGTATTAGGACACCATGATGTTTTGACACACAGAGCAAACAATTAAGCTGTTGTGCAGATAGTGACCTGGGAGAGAACACTGAAAAGGAGAACTGGTTAAGTAATTTTCATTCCCTTCCTCCTCTTTGATACAATAAAAAATCTTCTCTAACTCTTATTTTGAGAGAATTCTGGCAACGGCAGTGTGAAAAGGCTGGGAAATCATCTACCATGTAAACAAATATGAACAAGTGTAAAACAGCTATTTCAGGGCTCTGGAGATTAACCAAATTTAAGCAACAAATTGAAAAGCATTTAATCAGGAACAACTACAAAAACTGAGTTTTTTAAAAAAGAAAGAATGGTAGATATATCTGGCCTTCTTGTCTGTGACAGCGTCCATCCTTTCACTCCCACCCAATTCATGACATGCTGGTTTTCCCAGGCCAAGGCTGCTCAGTGTGGGTGGGGGTACGTAGCTGATTTAGAATGGAGGCTGAAAATCCCAGAGGATATTGTCAATAAATGTGACAAAGTGTATAGGAAATGAATGAAGCTCACAGCTTTTCTAGCCCAAGGTTTCTGTTCCAGTTTGTACGATCAGCAGACCAGAATAAGTTTCATCAGAAAATCCTGTAAGTGAGAGAATGTCATAGAGGGACAGAGCTAAGTCCCCAACAAGTGCTTGACTGACTATCAACTATGGCCATGTGCAATGGAGACCTGGGAGAACTAAGAAGTATAAAGAGAAGGTAAGGTAAGAGATAACCCCTCATATTGTCTTATGCCCAATTTCTGCCTCCAAAGAAAAAAGAAGTAAAAACTAAAAGGCAGAAATGAAATCCACAGGCAGACAGCCCGGTGTCACACCCTGGGCCTGGTAAAGATCGATCCTGACCTAATCAGTTATGTTATCTATAGATTTCAGACATTGTATGGAAAAGCACTGTGAAAATGCCTGTCCTGTTCCATTCCGTTCTAATTACTGGTGCATGCAGTCCCCAGTCACATACCCCCTGCTTGCTCAATCGATCACAATCCTCTCACGCCGACCCCCTTAGAACTGTCAGCCCTTAAGAGGGACAGGAATTGCTCACTCGAGGAGCTTGGTTGTTGGAGACATGAGTCTTTCCAAAGCTCCCGACTGAATAAAGCCCTTCCTTCTTTAACTTGGTGTCTGAGGGGTTTTGTCTGCAGCTTGTCCTGCTACAAAGGCATATTAGAGAAGTTGCTGAGCTATGTGCTCCCCATCCTACACAGAGCAACTGCCATTGGCAGAAGTAACACACAGACACAAGGTATTGGAGTAGAATCTCTGACAAAATCATGGGCTGATCACTGAGCTGTGAAGACACGGGGTGATCCCACAGAAGGCGGTCTACAAAATAATGACTAAAATAAATAAAAACTCAATAAAAACATCAGTGGCCACACATCGCAGGGAGAGAGATCCCACATTTTAAGATCATGCAAATAACTAAAGAAGAAAAAAAAATCTCAGGGAGGAAAAAAAAATCCAGAGTAGCTACAATCTATTTTCTAGAATTTGTATTATTCAAGAAAACATTATTCTTTTTTTAAAATTATTTTGTATTATTCAAGAAATAATATTTGTATTATTCAAGAAAACTATGCAAGACATGCCTAGAAACAAGAAAGTGCTACCCATGCTCAGGTGACAGAAGCAACCAACATAAATTAACTTTAAGTCAGCCTTGATGTTATTTTAGCAGTGAAAAGACTTCAGAGCAGCTATTGTAAACATATTCAATGAATTAAAGAAAACTATCCTTAAATAATTGAATGAAAATATTATTTTGAAGACTTAAATAGGAATTCTCAAGAGGGAAATAGACATTAAAAATGGAAATTATATAGTCAAACACAATAATTTAAATGGAAAATATACTAAATGGGCTCAAGAGCAGTGTTGAGATAGCAAAAGAATTCACGAATTTGAAGGTAGATCAGCAGAAATTAGGCAATCCAAAGAACACAGAGAACAAAGATTTAAGAAAAATGAGCAAAGCCTCATAGACTTACGGATAAACATAAAGTATAGCAACATATGTGTAATGAGAGTTCCAGAATGAGAAGAAAAAGAGAAAGGAGCAGAAAAATATGCATATTTTAAAAAAAATGGTGAAGACTTCCCGAATTTACAAAATTATGTATCTACAGATCCAAGAAGCTTTGCAAATCTCAACTATGATAAACACAAACAGATTCACATCTAGTCACATGATAATCAAACTGCTGAAAGCCAAAGATAAAGGTAAAATAATCTTGAAACAGGTAGAAAAAAAAGACTCATTATATAGAGGAAAACAATGCAATAGATAGCTAATATATTATCATAAACAGTGAAAGTCAAAAGTATGTGGAATTACATATTCAAAAAACTAAAAGAAATACAAACTTGTCAAATCAAAATTCTATACCCAAACCCACCAAAAAGAGGCAGAATAAAGACATATCCAGATAAATAAAAACAGGAAGGATTTATTTGTAGCAGATTTTTCTTTAAAAAAAGCTACAGAAATCCCTTAGGCTGAAAGAGAATGACACAAAACAGTAATTAAGATTCTTAGGAAGATATAGAGCACCAGAAATGGTAAAGATGATATCAATGTATTTTGCTCTTTTAAATTATTTTTAAAATTATAAGATTGCATAAAGCAATGCCATAACATTGCATTGTTAGTTTTATACCTAAATAGATGCAATGTATATAAAAATAATAGCACAAAGAAGGGGAAGAAATTGAGCTATATTTGAGCAAAGTAGGTATGTTTTATTAAATCTGTCAGTGTAACTTTAGATTGTGATAAGACATATAATAAAATTTCTAGAGTAATTATTAAGAAAACAACTAAAAGCAACAAATATATAAATCAATAATATAAAAATCAACAGGGGAGTTAAGCTGATAAGATAAAACAGTAGTTCTTTTACACACACAAAAAGCAGTAAAGGATATATAAAGGAACAAAAAGACAAAAGGCATTGAAAATGGTAAAATGACTGATGTGCATTTAATCACATCAAAAATTACATTAAATGTGAATGGACTCACCACTTCATTAAAAAGGCAGAGATTGGCAAACAATAGATTACAATTAGACTTTTCAACTTGATGCTGTTTAAACTCAATCTTGACTTAAAAAAATATGAAAACAGAAAATGATATATATTCCTAAAAGCTAAGGATATGAAGACATTCTTCTGGAAGGGTGGAAGGCTACTGTAAATATTTAAAGCACTTCTAAACTGACATTCCCATATACCAAAGGGAAAGATACTGCCTTTCTCTTTCACATGAAGACTCATGTGATCATATAATCCTGTCTTTATGATTGTCATTTTTCATAATTATTTTCACTTCTTTTTCTTGATATGAAAGTTCGATTTCAAGTTCTCAGAATTGTTGAACAAGACCAATTTATCTGAGAATGAGTTAGAAGCAAACCTTCATCTGCAATTCTTGATGTGCTTTTCAATATACTTGAAGACGTTCCCTTTCATCCAGAAATAAAAAGAATATATTTTGCCATGTTCATGATGCTTATAAATATGAGCTTAAAATAGCAGAATAAACTTGTGATTATAAGTATATGCAGACCAATCATTTCAGGTTTAGATGTTACTCGTGAACCATTCTCATACATAAAAACAAATTCAATGAGAACTTACTACAACTATCTCAGTTAGTTTGTTCTTTACAATCTACCAAATCATGATGTAGACTAAACAAATTAGGCAGCTTTTTAAATTTTTTATATGTCCAAATTTTTGTATTTTTAATGTTGAACGTATTCAACTTCCTAATTTTTTCACAATTTTCTTTATGACTTAAAAATGTGACATACAAAGTTTATAATTTGGGGCTTATTTTATACACCAAGACAGTAAGGCAGAAAATAATGTGACTAACTCGACAATTTGTCACATATGTAATTATTTACAAGGCTGAACCGGAATTAAAAGCTCCTCATCAACACCTTATAAGTATAACCTCCTAACTATGACAAAATCTGTAATACACAGACTTCACTAATCATTGAAGAAGTTGGGTAGAACTGAATCACATGCAAAAGCCAGAAGAATGTACTTATAAAAATTGATTACTTCAGCTAGCAACTTTTCATTATAGTTTAGAATAATTCATAAGGTAGTGAAAGTTATTTACTTGCTCTCAACAATCATTTTATAGTGGGATGAGTTAAGATATAATATGATGTGGTGGGGATGGGATGGAATAAGACAGGATGGGATTAGATGGATGAAATGGGATAAGTTGGGATGGGATGGGATAGGATGGGATGGGATGGGATGGGATGGGACAGGATGGGACAGGAGAGGATAGGAAAGGATAGGGTAGGATAGGATAAGACAGGATAGGACAGAAGGCTAGATCAGAGTATATCCTACATGATAAGACTATGTCTTCATGAAATTCTTATGTATGTGTTTGGTGACATTGCACAATACCTTTCTTGAGTTGCAGTAAAAATATTTGAGAAACACCGGCTTAAAGCATCATTGATTGCCTCTGTCTCTTCACATGTTCCAAATCATTATTAAATGCTTTAGATCCCTTTAAGAAGTCTATCTCATGATGTCAAAAATAAGAGGAAAAAAGTCCAGCCACTTCTATTTAATGATATATGTGTATACTAAATTATTATAAAATGATTCGGTAAAGTTGTTTTGTGATAACATAATTATATTGATAAGATGCAAAACTAAGTGCAGTATAACAGAAAATTTGGTTAAAAATTAGTACATTCTTTGTATTTCTTTCTATTCGTATATTGAATAACTAAATAGTTTGATGGATTTACTTTATTTTAATTATACCAATCACATTTGTCACACCCATGACTCAAAAAACAAACAAAAAGGCTAGAACACAGGTGGTTGGGAGCAACGAAACATTTTCATCAGGATCTGTGTAACCAATACCTTCTAAGTGTCTGCTGTTGGCCAGCTTTTTGGAAGTCACAGACATACAGAAGCCAAGCCTGTCTCCTTGCACATTCATGCTTTGCTCTCTTCTGTGCGTGAGCATGCCTGGTGCCTGTGTGTGTGGACATGCATGTCTGTGAGACATTTTTAGAAAGAGAAAGAATGACAGCCTTGCCAAGAGAGGGGTCTCAACCACAGTGGATAAATCAATCTTTCAAAAAAAAAAAAAAAAAACAATTCTGCCATGAAACTTAATCACTAAAGGTCATGTCGGGGAGTAAGGAACAGATTAAATTAGCATAGTATTAGATATGGAAAATGATTTCTGTCAAAATCATCTTTACCACAATTATAATATGTTAATTACGTATTTCATTAAGGAAGTTGATTATGGTTCACGGATGAAATCATGCCTGCATCGACACCTGGAAGGAAGCAGCCGAGCCTGAAGTCTTCCTCCTGCTCCTTCCTCTCTCTATCACTCCCTCCCCGTTTGCTCTGCCTCCTTCTTCCTCCCTCCAGCTGTCTTCATATTTCTCCCTCTTTTCCCCTTTTCCAGTCTCCTTCTCATCTGCCCACTATTTTATGCCTCCATCATCAGTAATTAAATGCTTCCATTCTTCAAATTATCTCATCCTGGGGACTCCTGGATGTGCCCTTAAAGAAACATCAGTTCTTGGGATGGCTTTCTGAGTACACCGTGATAGGAAGGGAATGAACAGCCACCAGCCACAGCCAGCTGTAGGGCTCTTCAGTTCTGCTCCTTTTTAATACTCACACTTGAATATTTGTGGAAGAGGATGGCCTTATATCCTGCTCTCATTTCCTCCCCCACCTGCCCACCTCTTCCACCTTTCCACTCTCAGCCCCAGGATCTTGCAACCCAGGCACTGACTACATCCTTGCAGGAATCCCAGCAGTAACTGTCGCATGGAGCCTATGCTGTCTCTTACACAGTGGCCTGCGACAGGCCTGCAGGGTTTATGTTGGC